>NC_058413.1:76548752-76586670 GCF_002201575.2 Neomonachus schauinslandi | reverse complement strand
ATAGATAGATGATAGATGATAGATAGATAGATGATAGATGATAGATATAGATAGATAGATAGATAGATGATAGATATAGATAGATAGATAGATAGATAGATAGATAGATAGATATAGATAGATAGATGATAGATTGATGATAAATATAAATAAATATAGATGATAAAGCATAATAAAAATTCAGGATCTTTTGTCCAGTTTTCAGACATGAATCAGTTTTCAGACACTGAATCTGTTGTTGATTGAAAAACTAAATAGATTCCAGGAATACTTCAGTTCTTGCTACATCATGGAAAATATGCACAGTTTTATTCATCTTGTCTTACTTGAAAGGGACCAACAGACAAAACTGAATATGGAATTTGTGGGACCCAATGCTAAATAAATGTGAAGAAACCGGTGTTCTAAAAGTATTAAGATTTCAAGACAGTAACAGCAGAGCATTGAACCAAGTGCAGGACCCTCTGATCATAGGCTCTCTGTGACTGCACAGGTCACATGCCCATACAATTGGCCCTGCTCACAGTTCTTAACTTGTACAACTCTACATTGAGGAATGGTGATAATAAGACAATTTGAAGACTATTGGATGAAGGGTCTGACTTCCTGTTGATACTCAAATCCTAACATGTCACATGGTTCAGTTGAGTGGGAAAAATTGAGGTTAGATAGGAAATGGAGTCCTAGCCCCAAATTCAGCATACAGTTGGTCCATTGGATTCTTGGATCTACTTAGTAATCATTTTACTGAAAGTCACATCTTCTATAGCTTAGTATTTTCATTCATTCATTACTATCTGTAGTGAGATGGCAAAAATTTGGTGAGAGGAGTCAGTGAAAATTATGAACTTGCTCTTATTTCATTATATCATAAACTATTCATATATTTAAACATAGGGAATAATCCAGATGCCTGCAGGACACTCACATTTAATTTGGGGGGAGAAGGATGTATAGAAAGAGAACATAAAATTTAGCTTACTGCACCTATTTATCAGTCAGATCTTTCATCAAAATATTAGGATGATTGTAAAATAGCCATTCCCATTTTTAAATAGAATCTTGTGTTACCTCATTTTTTTCTTCTTCTTTTTTTAAGATTTTATTTATTTATTTGAGAGAGAGCAAAAGCGAGAAAGATCACAGAGGGAGAGGGAGAAGCAGACCTGCAGAGATCCCGGGCCCCTGGGATCATGACCTGAGCTGAAGACAGACGCTAAACTGACTGAGCCACCCAGGCACCCCCTCATTTTTTTTTTTTTACTCATTTTATTCTTTCACATAGAAATAAAAATAAAAATTTGCCATCTTAGTAATAATTTAAAATGTTCTTTTCTAACTGCACATTTTTTATCCACATTAATCTAATTCAGTTTTTAAATATGTGAAACCATGCATTCTTTACTTCATATAATCTCTGTGATTTAACTTGATGTACTTGCATGTCCTAAATTTGTGCTAAAAGCTATTTCAACTTTTTTTCTACAAATAAATATAACACTCCCTAAATGTTCAGTTAATTTCATAAATCTAAATATTTTACTACATGCTAACATAATTATTGATAATATTCTCAATATTTGCCAATTTTATTTGGAATTATATTTCAGATAATTATATAATCACTTTTTTTAGCTATTTGGCCAATTTTGATCTGTATTTGCCTTTGTTTTCGTTATTTCTTTTCTCTAGAAAAACTAATAATTTTAAACAATTCTGGTAATTCTTTCCTAACCTTGTACTTACACCCTCAAACAATTTTTGACATACTGCTTCTTAGATGGGGATACACTAAAAGTACAAAATACTAGGGTGCCTATTGGCTCAGTTGGCTAAGCATCTGACTTTTGATCTCAGCTTAGGATTTGATCTTAGGGTCATGAGTTCAAGCCCTGCAAAAAAAAGGGAAAAAAAATTACAAAATACAAATCTAAATTTCACAGTCTCAATTTTTGAATCTTGTTATAATCAGCATTCTCAAAATATATAAAAAATGTTAGTACCTTTTAATTATACAGTTATATGTGTTCACAAGGGATATTCAAAGTGTCATTCTTACTTCAGAAAGTTTGCTATTAAGTTTCAAATTAAAAGCATGGTAAGTATATCTTGCAATAAAAAAATAAATATTCTGATATGAAAACACTATTTGAAAACAAGAGACAGAAAAGATGTCTCTTTATTATTTTAGATTTTAATTTTCTTTTCAGATTTGAACAGTAAGAGAATAATAGTTCATCTTTTTTCATTCAGACTTATTGAACCAATTTATTGTTTTAATCAGGTACAAAATAAGACACATTATAGATAAATGGGAAAATATGATAGATTCTTTGGTGATGTAAACACCTCACTTCAGATTTGTATTAAATATGAACATGTCAACAGAGTTTAAGGGATGAGAACCATTTCACAAAGTGAAGAAATGAAAACTTGACTTCAAAAACATTTCACTTTGTATCTTTAAACAAAATAGTCCTCTGTCCTCCTTAGCAATTATTTTCAAACAACTTAATATTCTCCACATTTGGGTGGCTTGTTCTATCCTACTGAAATTGGGTTTTCTTGACATAGTGGGAAACTATAACCAGATACACCAAATCGTATAACCCCCTGGCTATGTCATCCTAATCCCAATCTAACCACAATAAAAATCAAAAGCCAATCTTCTTTCTCATGACTTTTCAGACCTGCTTTGGGGGACTGCTTTGCTCTCAATTATGGAAGTAATAAACCTTTACATATCTTCCTGGTGTGTGTGTGATGTCTTGACATCTGAACCAAATTTTGGGTGGTATTCTCTCCTGTTTATATAAAGTGAGAATTATATAGTTTCCTGTACCATATATATATATTTGGATTCAAAGTTATGAATTTATATATCAAAATATATGAGAAATGATGCAAGTTAGATAAGGTATTTTGTAGTGAAATAAATAAAAATAAACCCAAAGCCATTTCAATTTATCACTCCAAGCCAGGCTTTCTGCACATTTTGTAAACTTTTTACATGTATCCCCAAGAAAGGAAAAAAAAAAACAACTCTGATTTTGTTGCTAAAGAAATAATTACACTAGCTTTTTGCCTACCATACACCTTATCCAGCTATTCAATATCTTTCTCCCAGCAAAAATAAATATATATATATTTTTTTCCAAGGCGAAAAATAGAACCTACTGCAGTTTGGTTCTGTAATAGAATAAACTATAACCACATATAAAAATATATAGTTTTATTACACAAATAGTTTTAATATCAGATCTTCTGAATTCAATATAGAAATCTATATTGAATGACCCCATTATGATTAAGTTATTTAATTTAATTTTGTAGTTGAGAAAATCTCATTTTCTTGATCATTAATTGAATTTACAATACAATGACATAAAAAAAAAAAGAAGAAAGGCTATATTTTGAAATGTATTTTACATTTTTTAGTCTTCTTTTAATTTTTTTTCTTTTATCTACATCAAAGGAAACCATTGTGCCTGCTCACTAGAGACATATAATTTTATTAATCTTTTATAGGCAGGTTAGATACCAAAAATATTTTTTTCTTATCTATGAGATTCATTTGTCTGATTTGTTTATTTATCTGATTTATCTGATTTGCTTAATTGTTTTTTCCATTCTGCATTTGAAAAAAAATTCTGAAAAAGAAAAGCACTATTTTATTATTTTTGTTTTACTCAAAATTTTTGTATTATTTTTTAATAATTGTTTTCCAGATTTCAAAATATTGTCTCTATTTTCATAGAAGAAAATTGCCTTTTATTCATGAATTCATTTGAATTTACTAAGTTGGTTTCATTTCTCAATATAAATAATCACAAAGATTTTTTCTTTTTTTATGTAATTTCAATTAGCTGAAGTAGAGTACATCATTAGTTTCTGAAGTAGTGTTCAATGATTCATCAGTTGCATATAACACCCAGTGCTCATCACATCATGTGCCACCTTAATGCCCATCACCCAATTACCCCATGCCCCACCCCCTCCCTTCCACAACCCTCAGTATGTTTCCCAGAGTCCAGAGTCTTCCATGGTTTTCTCCCCTTCTGATTTCTTCCCATTCAGTTTTCCCTTCCTTCCCCTATGATCCTCTGCGCTATTTCTTATATTTCACATATGGTTGAAACCATATAATTGTCTTTCTATGATTGACTTATTCCGCTTACCATAATACCCTCTAGTTCCATATACTTTGATGTAAATGGTAGGTATTCATTCTTTCTGATGGCTGAGTAATATTCCATTGTATATATGAACAACATCTTCTTTATCCATTCATCTGTTGAAGGACATCTTGACTCCTTCCACAGTTTGGCTATTGTGGACATTGCTGCTATGAACATTGGGGTGCATGTGCCCCTTCATTTCACTACATCTGTATCTTTTGCTGAGTCATAGGGTAGCTCTATTTTTAACATCTTGAGGAAACTCCATTTTGTTTTCCAGAGTGGCAGCACCAGCTTGCATTCCCACCAATAGGGTAATAGTGCTGTCCTTTCTCCACATCCTCAGCAATATTTGTTGTTTCCTCTTTTGTTAATTTTGGCCATTCTAACTGGTGTGAGGTGGTATCTCATTGTGGTTTTGATTTGTAGTTCCCTAGTGCTGAGTGATGTGGAGCATTTTTCCATGTGTCTTCTGCCCATTTCTTGATTGGATTATTTGTTTTTTGCGTGTTGAGTTTCATAAGTTATGTATAGATCTTGGGTACCAGCCCTTTATTTGATATGTCATTTGCAAATATCTTCTCCCATTCTGTAGGCTGTCTTTTAGTTCTGTTGACTGTTCCCTGTGTTGTACAGATTTTTTTTTTTATCTTGAAGAAGTCCCAAGAGTTCATTTTTGCTTTTTTTCCCCCTTGCCTTTAAAGATGTGTCTTGCAAGAGGTTACTGCAGCCAAGGTAGAAGAGGTTACCCCCTGTGTTCTCTAGGATTCTGATGGATTCCTGTCTCACATGTAGGTCTTTCATCCATTTTGAGTCTATTTTTGTGTATGGTGTAACGAAATGCTCCTGGCTGTCCAATTTTCCCAACACCATTTGTTGAAGATATTGTCTTTTTACATTGGCTATTCTTTCCTGCTTTGTCAAAAATTAATTGACCATAGAGTTGAGGGTCCATTTCTGGGTCTCTATTCTGTTCCATTTATCCTTGTGTCTGTTTTAGTGCCAATACCAAACTGTCTTGATGATCACAGCTTTGTAATATAGCTTGAAGTCCAGGAATTGTGATGCCACCCATTTTGGTTTTCTTTTTCAACATTCTCCTGGTGATTCAGGGTCTTTTCTGGTTCCATACAAATTTTAGGATTATTTGTTCCAGCTCTGTGGAAAATGTTTATATTATTTTGATAGGGATTTCATTGAATGTGTAGATTGCTCTGGTAGCATAGACATTTTCACAATGTTTATTCTTCCAACCCATGAACATGGAATATTTCTTTTCCACTTCTTTGTGTTTTTCTCAGTTTCTTTCATAATTGTCTTGTAGTTTTTAGAATACAGATCCTTTACCTCTTTTGTTATGTTTATTCCTAGGTATCTTATGGTTTTGGGTGCAATTGTAAGTGGGATTGGTTCTTTAATTTCTATTCCTTAAGTCACATTGCTAGTGTATAGAAATGCAACTGATTTCTGTGCATTGGTTTTATATCCTTCCACTTTGATGAATTCCTATATGAATTCTAGCCATTTTGGGGTGGAGCCTTTTGGGTTTTCCACATAAAGTATCATGTCATCTGAGAAGAGAGAGAGTTTGACTTCTTCTTTGCCCATTCAGATGGCTTTTATTTCTTTTTCTTTTCTGATTGCTGAGGCTAGGACTTCTAGTACTATGTTGAACAATAGTGTTGAGAGTGAGCATCCGTGTTGTGTTCCTGATCTTAAGGGAAAAGCTCTCAATTTTTCCCCATTGAGAGTATTTGCTGTAGGCTTTTCATAGATAGCTTTTAAGATATTGAGGTATGTTCCCTCTATCCCTACATTTTGAAGAGTTTTACTCAAGAAAGAATGTTGTACTTTGTCAAATGCTTTTTCTGCATCAATTGAGATGGTCATATGGTTTTTGTCTTTTCTTTTATTAATGTGCTCTATCACGTTGATTGATTTGTGAATGTTGAGCCACGCTTGCAGCACAGAAATAAATCCCACTTGGTTGTGGAGAATAATCCTTTTAATGTACTGTTGGATCCTATTGGTTAGTATCTTTGTGAGTATTTTGGCATCCATGTTCATCAGGGATATTGGTCTGTAATTCTCCTTTTTAATGGGGTCTTTAATTTTGAGATCAAGGTAAACTGGCCTCATAGTTTTCTTTCCATTTCTATTTTTTCAAACAGCTTCAGTAGAATAGGGATTATTTCTTCTTTAAATGTTTGGTAGAATTCCCCTGGGAAGCCATCTGTCCCTGGACTCTGGTTTTTTTGGGAGGTTTTTGATTACTGCTTCAATTTCCTTGCCGGTTATTGGTCTATTCAGATTTTCTATTTCTTCCTGTTTCAGATTTGGTAGTTTATACATCTCTAGGAATGCATCCATTTCTTCCAGATTGCCTAATTTCTTTACATATAGTTGCTCATAATATGTTCTTAAAATTGTCTGTATCTCCTTGGTGTTGTTCATGATCTCTCCCCTTTCATTCATGATTTTATTAATTTGGGTCCTTTCTCTTTTCTTTTGGATAATTCTGTCCAGAAGTTGCTTGATCTTATTAATTCTTTCAGAGAACCAGCTTCTAGTTTTGTTCTTTTTGTTTCTATTTAATTGATTTTGGCTCTAAACTTTATTATTAGAGCTTGGGTTAAGCTTTTTTTGCTGTTCTTTCTCCAGCTCCTTTAGGTGTAAGGTTTGCTTCTGTATTTGAGATTTTTCTAATGTTTTGAGAGAGGCTTGTATTGCAATGTACTTCCCTCTTAGAGCCACCTTTGCTGTACCCCAAAGGTTTTGAACAGATGTGTTTTCTTTCTTCTTTTTTTTTTAAAGATTTTATTTATTTGACAGGAGAGACATGGCAAGAGCAGGAACACAAGCAGTGGGAATGGGAGAGGGAGAAGCAGGCTTCCCGCAAAGCAGGGAGCCCAATGTGGGGCTCAATCCAGGACCCTGAGATCATGACCTGAGCTGAAGGCAGATGCTCAATGACTGAGCCACCAGGCACCCCTGAACAGATGTGTTTTCATTCTCATTAGTTTGAATGATATTTTTTTAAGTTCTTTTTTAATTTCCTGGTAGATATTCATTCTTTAGTAAGATACTCATTAATGTCCAAGTGTTTGAGTTCCTTCTAAATTTCCTCTTGTGATTGAGTTCAAGTTTCAAAGCATTGTGATCTGAAAATATGCAGGGAATAATATCAATTTTTTGATATTGGTTGAGACCTGATTTGTGACCTAGTATGTGATATATTCTGGAGAAAGTTCCATATGCACTAGATAAGAATGAGTATTCTATTGTTTTAAGATGGGATGTCCTGGGGCGCCTGAGTGGCTCAGTTGGTTAAGTGACTGCCTTCGGCTCAGGTCATGATCCTGGAGTCCCTGGATCGAGTCCCTCATTGGGCTCCCTGCTCAGCAGGGAGTCTGCTTCTCCCTCTGACCTTCCCCCCTCTCATGCTCTCTCTCTATCCCATTGTCTCTCAAATGAATAAATAAAATCTTTAAAAAAAAAAAAGATGGAATGTCCTGTACATATCCATGAAGTCCATCTGGTCTAGTGTGTCATTTAAAGCCCATGTTTCTTTGTTGATCTTCTGTTTAGATGATCTGTTCATTGCTGTGAGTGGGGTGTTGAAGTCCCCTACTATTAATGTATTATTATCAATGGGTTTTTACTTTGGTTATTAATTGGTTTGTATAGTTGGCTGCTCCCACATCGGGAGCATAAATACTTATAATATAATATTCTTGTTAGATAGACCCTTTAAATATGATATAGTGTCCCTCTTCATTTCTTACTACAGTCTTTGGGTTAAAATCTAATTTGTCTGATATGAGGATTGCTACCCTAGCTTTCTTTTAAGGTCCATTATCATGGTAAATTGTTCTCCACCCCCTCAGTTTCAGTCTGGAGGTATCTTTGTGTCTAAAATCAGTACTTTGTAGACAGCATATGGATAGGTCTTGCTTTTTTATCCAATCTGATACCCTGTGTCTTTTGATTGGATCATTTAGCCGATTTTTATTCAAAGTAACTATTAAAAGATATGAATTTAGTGCCACTGTATTGCTTGTAAATTCCCTGTTTCTGTAGATTGTCTCTGTTTTTTTCTGGTCTTTGTGACTCTTGGGCTTTCTCTTCACGTACGGGATCCCCCTTAATATTTCTTGCTGGGCTGGTTTGGTGGTCACATATTCTTTCAATGTCTTTCTGTCCTGGAGCTCTTTATCTCTCCTTCCATTCTGAATGACTGCCTTGCTGGATAAAGTATTCTTGGATTATGTTCTTCTCCTTTAGTACCCTGAATATATCATGCCGGCCCTTTCTGGCCTGCCAGGTTTCTGTAGATAGGTCTGATGTTAGTCTGATGTTCCTCCCTCTGTATGTAAGGCTACTCTCAGGATTCTCTTTTTTTCTGTAAAATTTGCAAGTTTCACTATTGTATGTCAGGGTGTTGATCTATTTTTATTGATTTTGGGAGGGGTCCTCTCTGCCTCTTGTACATGAATGCTTGTTTCCTTCCCCAGATTAAGGAAGTTCTCAGCTACGATTTGCTCACATATACCTTCTGGTCCCCTTTCTCTCTCTCTTTTCCCTCAGGCACACCAATAATTCTGACATTGGTTCTTTTCAGGGCAACATTAATTTCTCAAAGCCCTTCGTCATGGGCTATTAGTTGTTTTTCTGTCTTTTCCTCAATTTCCTTCCTTTCAATCAACCTGTCTTCTAGATCACTTACTCTCTCTTCTGCCTCATTCATCCTAGCTGTTAGAGCAACCAATTTAGACTTTATTTCAGTTACAACATTTTTAAGTTCAGCCTGATTAGATCTCATTTCTACACTAAGATTCTCTACTGTCTTTTATGCTTTTTTCAAGCCCAGCCTTAACTTTATAATTGTTATCCTGAATTCCATCTCTGACATCTTAATTATATCCATAATGATTAGATCTGTGGCAGAAAACATTACTTCTGGTTCTTTCTTTTGTTGTGAATTCCTCCTTCTCATCATTTTGTCCAGAGAAGAGCAAGTGAGCAGAATCAAAAATATCAACCATGACCCAAGCAAAATACACACTATACAAATCTGAAGTGGTTGGAAGCCAAAACAGAAAAGCAAACAAAAACAAAACAAAACAGAACAAAAAAGAAAAAGAGAATAAGAAAAGGTGGGGGAAAAAGAATATAATCTCAAAGGATGGACAAAGCAGGGTGATCCATTTGTTCCTGAGTGAATTTTGGTCTGTGTGTTAGAAGACACCAAATCCCAAAATTGCAAAGAAAGCAAAACATATATATACAAAAATAAAAGTGGGTAGAATGAAAAAAGTCCAAAAATGAAGCATTATATCTATAAAATGTAGATGTAAAAAATAAAGTTAAAAAGCAACTTAAAAACAGAGTTGATAGAATAAGAAACTAGTTGAAATTGGAAAAAAGTAAAAAAAAAAAAGAAGAAAATGGAAAATTTTAGACTGAAAGATAAAGGAATCATGAGAAAAAACCTCGAGCTCTATGTACAATTTTCCCCTGAGCTGGAGTTTTACAGTCTTGTGAGATCCATAAATTAGTTTGCACATGTTCTTATAGTTTGTTTTCTGGGAGAGGGGCCTGCTGTGCTGCTTCTCAGGTGTCTTTGCCTGAGCAGAGTTGCAACGTCCCTTGCCAGGGGCTGGGCTCAGTGTAAGCTGGTCCTCTGTGTGGCTTTTGTTCCCTGAAGACTTTCCCACCTCTTTAGAGGATCAGAATTAAAATGGTTTTGCCCAAATCTCTGGGCCCAGAGCTGAAAGGCAACAGTCCCCCCTCTTCAGCAAACCCTTGGTACAATCAGTCTTCACCTTTGTATGTGCCAAACTCCACAGACTCCTGTGGTGTGGGCCCACAGCAATCTTCTGTGGGGGGAGTGTCTGAGGGACCCATGTCACTGTCCTTTGTGGGCCCTGGAGCTGAGAGTGGTAGCAGGCTCTTGCGTGTACCTGCTCCACTGCTCCCGGGGGACAGTTGAGTGTCTCCCCACTGTTCTTTCTGGGACCGCCACCCTGAGAGCTGTTGCCCAGTCCTGGCACACCCATTTTGCCCTTCCTGTGGGATGGCAGATGGTCAGTGCATTCCAGTCCTTTTCAGGGTCCTCAGGGGGAGAGTTGTCACGGACTGGCCCAACTCATGGTTTATGAGTTAGAGCTGAGAATTCCCTCCTGGGCTCACTGACAGTAACCAGTTTCCCCACTCCACTGCTTGGGCACTCTACCGGCTCAGGCACCCACGTTCATTCTGTGACTCCTGGGATCCTGAGACCACACTGACCAACCTAGAATTCTGCTTTTTCATCCCCTGAGCCTCTTTCAGACAGGGATGTCTCTCATTGGAGCAGGTTTCTAAGGGTTCTGATTTTGCACTCTAGGGCTATATCACTTTCTGGTAGTTGGCTTATGAAAGTTCCCTGCCCCTCCATTTATCTTCTGATATCTCCCCAAAGATTCATATCTCTGCACCTCCTACTTTGCAAAAAGCAGTCCCCTTTCTACTTGTAGAGTTTCAGATATATTTTCTTACATCTCTGGCTGAATTCATGGGTGTCAAGAATGGTTTGATAGTTAACCAGCTAAATTCAAGGGACCCAATGAAACAAGTTCCCTTACTCTTCCTCCATCTTGCTTCTTCCCTCCAATCACAAAGATTTTTATTTTTAATGTTGACTCTTAGATCCCTAAAATGACATGGTGAGTTTGAGGTTTTATTACTTTTTTTTTTAATTTGTAATACTTTTTACCCTGAAGTAACTTTATCATTGCTTTGTTAATTTTTTAAATTAAAAGTTCTTTCATTCTGAAGTGTGGCTTGAGAATCATCCATGTACAATATATGCTAATTAAAAAATAGCAAAAGCAGAATTATCTTTCAAAGTCCAATAAATATTCAGCATTTCTATTATGAAATAGAAAAAATATTCTTGGCAATAAAAACAGCATTTATTTATAAAGAAGAAATTACAGTAACTACTGTCTATCTTTAGGAAATCTAAAGTATCCTCCCACTCATGAAGGAAAATAAGCTCTTTCTCCTCCTCTATCTCTCCAGGCTCCCTCTGGAGATCTCTTGTTAGAACCCACTGAATATTTGATCTGTCAGAGAGCCCTCAGTCCTGTTACACTTAACATTTGCAAATCTTTCTAGGAGTAAGCAGCAATAGTCATGGATAACTTAAGGAATCACTGTTTAATTCATGCAAATTCTTGTTTTCATCTCATTATTTGTTCCTTTAGATAGCAAGTACTCACTAGTCACCTAATATGTTTCTGGAATTTTGCAAAAGCCAGTGGGAACGTAGGATAAGGGCCACTAAAGTCTTCCCAGAAATGGTAGGCAAAGAAAATGTGCTTGGACTAGATTTGAGAAGTAAAGGTCATCATAAGTGTCCTCCTCAATCCAACACCTACTGCAGGAGGGTGGGATGGTGCATGGAGAAGCACTCCAGACAAATGAAGCATCATAGATCAAGTAGTTAATAGTATTACATGCAGTAGATTTGGAAGAAACTCTAGGCTACTAGGATTTCACTGTCATGGCTTAGGAAATTTCAAAAGGATATATTTAGTTAAGATATAAAGATAAGATAATATACATAAAGCAAATCTGGTCAGTTTATGTTAAAGAATATACTATTTTTTTACAGAGAATTTTTGTAAATGAGTTTCAGAAAAAGGTGATAGCAACATGGAAAAGAGACAGAATAGGAAATTAAAAGACATCTGAGTTAAAGCTCACTTTCCTTGCATCTTTTCTTTTCTTTTTTTTAAGATTTTATTTATTTGACAGAGAGAGACACAGCGAGAGAGTGAACACAAGCAGGGGGAGTGGGAGAGGCAAAGGGAGAAGCAGGCTTCCTGCGGAGCAGGGATCCCAATGCGGGGCTCCATCCCAGGATGCTGGGATCATGACCTGAGCCAAAGGCAGATGCTTAATGACTGAGTCACCCAGGCGCCCCTCCTTGCATCTTTTCTTTCTTATTTCCTCTCATTTTCATTTGTTAGCTGTTAAGTGCAAAGAATAGGAATTCAAATAACATTGAAAAAATGTTTATAACAAACTCACATTCCAGTTATTGAACATAGATATGTAATGTTATAGAAATGTAATAATTATTTTAGCCCACATTTTAAACTATTTATTATGTGACACTTTTCTAATTGCTTTTATCTATCAATTGATCAATCTATAGATAATAGCTCATTTAATTTTTATTAAATATCACAATATGAAATATTGATAAAAACTACTGTTATCTCCATATTACAATTTGATAGAAAGTAAGGCTGGGGCAACTGGGTGGCTCAGTCGGTTAAACATCCAACTCTTGATTTCAGCTCAGGTCTTGATCTAATGGGTCATGATCTCTTGGGTCATGAGACTGAGCCCCAAGTGGGCTCAGTGCTCAGCAGGGAGTCTTCTTGAAGATTCTCTCCTATCACCCCTCCCTCCCACTCACACATGCTCTCTCTCTCTCAAACGAATAAATAAATCTTTTTAAAAATTATAGAAAGTAAGGCAAAGGAAAGTTGGGTGTATTGCCAAATTTACACAGACAATATTGTCTAGAGCCAGGATTTGGAACTCAGTGTAATTTATCTGGAGTCAAAACACTTGATCTCATTTGACCTCTAAACTTTAAAAAGCTATGATAACAAGAGGAATAAAATAATTAATTTTGACTATACATCAAGAAAATGTGGTAGCACTCAATATAAAGCACGGAATATTTAAACTTTATAAGTTTATTATTTCATTTAGATATTTATTCATCATGTTATCTCACCTGCATGTGCCAAATATTATGCAGGCAAGATATTAGTAAGTTGGAGTCCTTGATCCCCATGTGCCTACATTAAAGTAGGAGAAAAAAACTATATCAACAAATAAGTAAAATAAAAATTTCATCCAAGTGTTTTCCTGATATAAACAGAATAGGTGCTAACCAGCCATCTTTGCCACAGCTACTGTTCTTAATTCTTAAGATAAATGTGTCTAAATGAACTTTCAGGGAAATAAATATTATGAGGAGTAAATTAGTATTAGAATTCTAGTTCTAAACTCTTATGTAGTCTTCTCTGCTAATCAGTTTGGCTGGTCCAATCCTTAACTGCAAGAATTTATGTTAATCTAGATGAAGGCAAAAATCTTAGTAAGGTTAAGGGAACTATTGTGAGCCTCTTTTCTCCTAAATCTCTAACCATCTTCTTTCTCTTAATCTAAATGAAATAGGAGCAACTTCTAATTTGATTCTGGGGTTTAGTATTAGGGTGCTGACTTGTGCACACATGCATAGCATATATCTCAACATTAATATTCTTCTTCCACCTGCCTGATACCTTGATACACCTGCATATCTTTCAATTCATTTTCAACTCAGGCAAGAAAAATGGGTACTGCATTTTTGGTCCCTCAAATCCCAATAAATTACATGAGAGATTAAGTAAATTATAAAATACATGTTGCTGAGTGACTATGTTCATACACAAAGAAATAACCAGATAAATGGATACATTTTACGTGTGCTATCAAGCAGGTGGATGCATGGAGATAGGGTGACCTTTATCTTAATAAATACAGTGTTCACCAGGGTGAATTTCTGTCAAGATGCTCACAGAGTTTAACAAAAGTCCTTATTTTAGAGCTTAGACCAAATTGCTTGTTCCCATTAAGAAAGACCTTTATGGCCTTTCTACATTTCTTTCCACAAAACTAAAAGCAGACTAAGCATTGGTGACAGCACTTGGTAAAAGTGATTATAGTGACATTTTAGATCTGTCAAGTCTTTCTGTAACTACTGCGCCATAGGTAGCCTAATGAGACACAGTGCATAGTAACACAGTGAGAAAAACCCTTTAGAACTCTTGTTACAGTCATTAGAAGGGGGTTATAACTCTGAAGGCCATCATTTCCTGCTGGGTAGTGGAATCTTTTGGTAGCTACTGAATTGTAGCAAAATGTCTTGAAAGCAATTCTCTTTCAGTCATAACCACAGAAAGATTTAGATACACTGGGCTTCTGTTGATGATGGTTACAAGTTTGGCATCTCTGGAACTGGAACTGAAATCCATGGCAGTGATTTCTAAGAATTCAAAGGTTTATTTAAATAACTCATCACTCCTATGCATATAAAGTGTAAATTTGCAGTGAATGGACTTAGACTATTTCTTAAATCACTTAGCTTTTTAATACCATGACCTTGTCTTTTTCTGTCGTAATAAGGTTTCAACTATTGAGAATGGTGCTGGTGATTGGACATTTCCTATAGAAAGATGATTGCAAAAAGATATAGATTCAGAATAACTGAATATACAAAGGGTAACTCTAGGAAAAAATTATGTCTGTCATTTTAACAAATATTTAATTAGAATTAACTTTATGTAATGCAGGCACCATGGTAAGAACAATGATTAAGGCATGATTGCTGTCTCAAAATAGTTCAAACTATACTGAAGAAGTAAGATATAATATAGTTATAACACAAGGCAGAATAAAATAAATGTGAAAATTTAGATGTCACATTTAAACATCTATTATTTGTTACTGTTATTCCCTTTATAACCCCTCACTTTTCAAAAAAAAAAATATTCAAGGAAACTCACTATATATGAGTTAGTATGTGTTTGTATGACTGAATGTTTCATTTGTCTGTAGGATTCTTATAAGCCTGGAATAAAAGGAAGATGTGAAGGTATAAATAATTCATTTTAGCTCATGGAAAGATTTTCTTGCTATTTACTTCTAAAAGGAAATATCCATGTAATCATGTAAGATTCTATACCAGATATTGGTTATCTGTGTGAGCAATATCTTCTACATCTTTGCAGTTAAATTAGAAACAATTTTATTAAGATTTTTTGTTTATTATCTCCAAAAAAATCAATGCATATCATTAAACCATAACAAGTCTGAATGAACTCATTTAAGGTAGACTATGAATGTATTTTTCTAGTGAATTTGGCATGCTGGGAAATTGGAGTGGTAGTGAAAGAATGCTGTATACACAACAGCTAGAGCAAGAAGTGAATAGGTCATGACTGCAATGGAAAAATTAAGATATTGATGTAGAATTTAATTTCAATATTAAGAATTAAAAAAGAGAGAGTATGTGTATTTTTTTCCTTGTGAATGATAATTAGTAAAATGTAGGGTTAGGAAATGGACTACATCTTGTACTATAACATTTATGATACTATTTAGTTTTTTAAAACACAGGACATGTAATACTTTAAATATATTTATTTATAACTCCACTGGATAACTGATTCTCCAAACCAAATCTTATCTGGATTGTTTTTAATTCTGATTGTGTGTCCCATACATCCCCTTAACCATTTAAGAACAAACTCATCAAAAACAGGAAAAAAGTATTCCTTTTATTTTCAATATACCCAATCAAGATTTGTCATTTTTTTTCTTTTATAAGTAGTTGGGAGATACATGCTTCCAGGTATGAATGAATAAGCCATGGGAATAATAGGTACAACCTAAGGAATATAGTCAATGATATTGTAATATTGTTATATGATGACAGATGGTAGTTACATTTATCGTGAGTATAGCATAATGTGTAGACTTATTGAATCACTATGGCATACATCTGAAACTAATTTAACATTGTGTGCCAACTATACTTCAATAAAAAAAGGAAAATCTGAATAGAAAGTAAAAAAAAATCCCTGAAAATAATATAACATTGTATGTTAATTATATTTCAAAGAGTATAAAAAAATTCAAAAGACTGGAAAATCACCATTTTATTTCAAGTAGATTCACTTAACAAACAAAAATACAAAATTTACTCTGTGCAAGACACTATGTACTGTACAAACTTTGATTAATTTAATAAGCACAACAACCCTACAGTAAATACACTAAATATAAGAGAACAGAGGCACAGAAAGGTTAAGGAATTTCCCCAATATTACCCAGAGAGTTAGCAGCAAAGGCTGATTGAAATCCAGTGGGTACCTCCAGCGGCTTTGCCCTTATACACTGTGCCTCCTCTCCATTGATATTTTATATCTGTTGCTCACTATAGTCATTAATTATAGTCACATTTCACAAGAGGATGATTTCTGTTTTCATAAAATTATCCTGTGTATCTGTCTTCTTCAATATAAAATTTATAATAAACTTTATGGTTACAGTGCACAATCAATTGAATTTCTTGAAACTAGAAGTACAGAAATTCTATTTCAAAGTAGAAAGTATAACCACATAGAATAAACCACTTTCTCCTTAAGTCTATTATAGCAACAGAGATCTTGCCTCTAAGCCTGGTTAATGCCAAGATATAATAGCTTCTCAAAGAATGAAGGAACTGAATGAACTATAGCCTCATAATAAAACTTGCCTAAATTATGCACTTGCCATTTACTACTACATACCATTTATCTATCATTGTCCTAAGTAGATTATATACATTATCCACTATCCTCTCAACAACAATGCAAATCATATGTCATTACTAATATGTTATACAAAAAAAAAAAAAAAAACCAGAAACTCTGAAATGTTATATAACTTGGGCAAAATCACACAGTGATTAAGAGGCAGAGCTGTAATCCAAACCTAGCTCCATCCATCAGTGCACTTTGGAGTTGCTTACAGGGAGTACTTTTTTCTGAGTGCCCTTTAAAAGGAATCCCATGGGTTTAATGTGAACTTCATCCAGGTTATCTCAGGAAAGCTTAATTCCATTATCATTTCAATTCAAATTCAATTGATAGGGGAGCAATTAACATACCATATTATCCCTTTTTCTATATTAATTATCATTGACAGAACAGACTCTGAAACAAAGAGAAAATATTACATTTTCTTCTTCAGCTGAGCATAATCATAAACATGGCTTCATTTCAGAATAAGTTAGATAAGCAGAGCCTTCATGCCTAGCCAGCATCCCAAATTTACCTCTTGAATTTAGTTAAATCTTATTGAATCCTAGTATTTCAACTTGCATGGTATGAACAATTCAGAGATGTAACTCTAGAATATGTAACCCTTCTGAAAACCTGGAGTATTTTTCAGATTTTCTTTCAAATCATCCCATGAGAGATAAGCTACTAGTCATGTTTGAGATTCAAGCTTTATTCTACTCCCAGCAGGATGGATGGCTTCATCCACTAAATTGTGGAAGGGATTAAGAGATACCCTTTGTTGTTTCTTTTGACATGTTTCAGTCAAGTAGATGGAAAGCAACTTATAAGAGAGAACTCTTACCCACTGTGACATATTGAAGAGCCAGTCACTGTGAAGCTTCTTAAATTTTATCTATTTTTCTTTAGCCCACACTGTTTCCTAAGAAGGATTCCCTTCCTTTCCTCTTTTCTTGGGAACGAAGTCCATATGCTGAGTAGAAACCTCATTTCAGACCTCTCAGAACATGTTTATTTTTACTGTTCAGTTAAATGTTATGGGGAGAATCAAAAGTCCATACTTGAAATATAAAGTGAACTTGTATTTGAGCATTTTTCGTGATCTCACTGTATTTGCTAGCCATTCTTATCTGGAATGGGATTACTTTGGTTTAGGAATTTAGAACTTTCAAAATAGTCTTTAATTCTACATGTTGGATTACAAATGAATTTTTCTTTGAGAATAGAAATATACTCACCCAAAGAAAGACTTATCTTTGTCATTATATTTCATCCATTTTCTGTTTAGTTATTAAAATTTATACTTCCTACTGGAATAATCAGAATGTCCTACTTGGCTATATTGATATTTAGTTTAATTGTCTTCCTATGATGATCACTACAGTATTTAAGATTTTTTTCATGCTCCAAGGATATTTTCTTAGCAATCTCTTAGATGTGCTTCAGTAGTTTCAAAATTTTTCAATATCTTTCTGCTTTTATCTACTTTAGAAATGAATGCATTTTGAAATTTCATTATGACACACTCTTTTATATACTCAAAATTTAGAATTATTTTTCCTCTTTAATCTTTGTGTTTATGATATGACAATACCATTCATTACTATTATTTATTTAATTCATTTCATTTCTGGGACAAATGTGTTTTTTTTTAATTTTATTTTATTATGTTATGTTGATCACCATACATTACATCATTGGTTTTTGATGTAGAGTTCCATGATTCATTGTTTGTGCATAATACCCAGTGCTCCATGCAGTACGTGCCCTCTTTAATACCCATCACCAGGCTAACCCATCCCCCACTCCCCTCCCCTCTAGAACCCTCAGTTTGTTTCTCAGAGTCCATAGTCTCTCATGGTTCATCCGCCCCCCGCCCTGCTCCGATTCCCGCCCCTTCATTTTTCCCTTCCTACTATCTTCTTCTTTTTTTTTTTAACATATAAGGGACAAATGTGTTTTATACCATTTTTGACATTCTTTAACTGAACAAGTGTTTCTTTAAATCATATTCACATTTAATACTCCAAAATTATTCAGAATTAAGCATCCCTTTTGTTAATAATTATGCAAGTTATAATGAAAATATCAATGTCTTTGGAAGCAAATTATTTGCATTTAAGTATGGGCAAAGCCAGGACAGGCTACAACTGGTGGAGAACCCTAAACCTAGACAGACTTAGATTCAAATCCCAATTCTATGACCTACTAACTGTGTATGATCTTGGATAAAAATGTGATCACAGTTCCTTTCTCTATTAATGGAGATAATTATACATAATATTCGGAGTCAGAATGAAAAGAAAAATGATAACATATGTGTTTTGTATTCTTTACTATGCTTAAATCAATTATGACTCCATCTAGTCACATTCCAAGGCTCATAACTAAGGCTCAAAGAAATTCAGAAATATGATCACATTTACACAAATGTTTCTTAATTAACAATTTCAGGACTGATATAAAAGACATTTGTCTCCTAGGCTGGTGTTTCTACTAATGTATTCTAACAGCTATTTATAAATGAATGAAAGATAAGAAACTTTATTTTCTGAGAGAAGTTAATGCAGAGAAAAAAAATCATCAAGTTTGCTTTTGATCTTCATTTTTAGAACATCAGATCATATTTGTTTCTGCTTTTAAGGAAATGTAAAGCTGTGTTCTTACTGTGGCAATTTCTTTCTTCTTTCCTTCTTCCTTCCCTCTTCTTTTCTTCCTCTTCTGCCCACCACCTCCCTCCACACTTTCTTCTCTCTTCCTTTCTTCTTTCATTCCTTCCTTCTTTCATCTATCAATTTATTATTTATTTTCTTTAACCCACAATAGCATATTGAACCCATTGTGAGACAGTAATTTTGCTATTCTGGTAATGCAAAGACCAATAGGGTAGAGACTCTGACCTCAAAATGCCCTCAATCTAGTAATACATGATCTAAGCAGGAGTAGGTGGGGTAAGGTTAATGGCATATGTAGAGAAAGAAAGTTCATATTTATAAAAGACTTTAAAGGTGCTTGGAATTTATAATTTTTATGTATGTTTTCAGTTTTAACACACCCAAGAACTCTTCCATGTTTTATATATTAAGACATTGGGTTAATATGATTGAATAAATTTGTTGTATTCTCTCCATAGGTGGCAAATCTAGGGTACAAAAACTAGTTTAGCATACTCCTAAACACATAATTTTACTTCATGTCTATATTAAATCCTAACCACCAACACAACAAAAGTGTAACCTGCTGAATCAAAGAAGATATTTACAGATGATATAACCAATAAACTTTAATATCCAAAATATATTAAAAAATAACATGGGGAGCTTGGGAAGATGGCAGAATAGGAGGATCCTGAGCTCATCCCATCCCACATTTACAACTAGATATCATCCACATCCAAGTGATCTGAGTGATCTGAAGACTGGCAGAATAAACTCCACAACTAAATATAAAGAAAAAGTTTCATATGAAAGGTTAGGAAGGGGGCGCCTGAGTGGCTCAGTTGGTTAAACGACTGCCTTCGGCTTGGGTCATGATCCCGGAGTCCCGGGATCGAGTCCCACATCGGGTTCCCTGCTCGGCAGGGAGTCTGCTTCTCCCTCTGACCCTACCCCCTCTTGCACTCTCTCTCTCACTCTCTCTCTCTCTCTCAAATAAATAAATAAAAAAAATCTTAAAAAAAAAAAGAAAGGTTAGGAAGGGCAGAAAAGCAGAGGGAGACTGCCTGCAGGAGGGAGAGAGCTTTGCGTGAAAAGAGGGCAATAACCAAACTGTGGAAAGAGCTGAGATGCTCTTCAACAGACGAATGGATAAAGAAGATGTGGTCCATATATATATAATGAAATATTACTCAGCCATCAGAAAGGGTGAATACCCAACTTTTACATCAACATGGATGGGACTGGAAGAGATTACACTAAGTGAAAAAAGTCAAGCAGAGAAAGTCAATTATCATATGGCTTCATTTATTTGTGGAACATAAGGAATAGCATGGAGGACATTAGGAGAGGGAAGGGAAAAATGAAGGGGGGAAATCGGAGGGAGAGATGAACCATGAGAGACTATGGACTCTGAGAAACAAACTGAGGGTTTTTGGGGGGTGGGGAGATGGGTAAGCCCGGTGGTGGGTATTAAGGAGGGCACATATTGCATGGAGCACTGGGTGTTATACGAAAACAATGAATCGTGGATCACTACATCAAAAACTAATGATGTATGGTGACTAACATAACATAATAAAATAAAATTAAAAAAAAAAAAGAAAGAAAAGAGGGCAGAAAAACAGACCCTAGTACCAGGGTGCTCACGGGAAACACTAATCCCCACACTATTTGGCCTTAAAAACCAGAGGAGCTGAATTCTGTGAGTTTGTAAAATCAGTGGGATATGGTTCCTGGAGCTTTAAAAGACAGCTGACTCAGCAGTGGGCAAGTCACTGCCTTTAAAGAGACAGCAGCCTGCATGGGAAGGCAACATAAAAATGGCAGTTTACATACTGCAAGGGCAAACAAGAGAAAGATTGTTCATAGTGATTTTGGAGAGTGTTGGGGGACTTCTCTGAAAATGAGGTAGCTGGCACCACC
Source organism: Neomonachus schauinslandi (assembly GCF_002201575.2). Classification (NCBI taxonomy): domain Eukaryota; kingdom Metazoa; phylum Chordata; class Mammalia; order Carnivora; family Phocidae; genus Neomonachus; species Neomonachus schauinslandi. The sequence continues at coordinate 76,565,517 of NC_058413.1, read as the reverse complement.
ATTTTCCTCCCCTGCACACTAGCAGACACACAGAGCCACCTCCTGGAGGCTAGACTGCACAGAAACCTGCCACCTAACCTGCTAGCAGTACACCACACCCACTCTAGGCTTGCTAGTCTCAGCCCCGGGCTCAGAGCAAATTTAGTTAAAGCCGCACAAACCAGCTATCTTCCAGTCCTATGCCCAACCTTGAGCCCTGGCCACCCTAGCATAGAAAATCCAGCCACTGCAGTGCTTCAGGGAATCTGGCATAAGACTAGTGTTCTAGCTCAAAATTGTTAGCACTTTGGCCCTGATCCCAAGTTCCCCAGTGGGTACACTCCCTTAGAGCTGGCCTGCCTCGGTTCTGCTAATACCACAGAGCTCAAGCACAACCCACAACAGGCAGAGAGTGAGTGCAGATGACTGCATGGAAAGGAAAAGTGACTGACAAAACAGCAGGGTGCAAGCAACACATATAGGATACTGGCCTGAAGTGCCAGCTTCTGGTGGGTAGGAGACATTGCACTACAGGGTACTCCAGGACCTCTTCATAAAGTCACTCCTTTTTTTTCCTTTTCTTTTCTTTTTTTAAGATTTATTTATCTATTTGAGAGAGAGAGATGAATGAAGGGAAGGGCAGAGGGAGAGAGAGAGAATCTTAAGCAGGTTCCCTGCTGAGAGCAGAGCCCAACATAGGGTTCGATCCCAGGACCCTGAGATCATAACCTCAGGCAAAATCAAGAGTTAGGCACTTAATCAACTGAGCCACCCAGATGCCCATAAAGTCACTACGTTCAGGAACATAAAACATAGCTGACTTTGCTAATAGACAGAAACAGACCCCAAGAGGCAGACAAAAGGAGAAGATAGAAAAATTTATCCCAAATGAAAGAACAGGAAGAGGCCATGGCTTTGATGAACAGATCACCTAAACATAAAATAAACGAGGAAAAAATGGCTTTGAATGACACACTGGACCAGAGGGATCTAACAGATACATTCAGAACATTCTACCATAAAACAGCAGAATATGCATTCTTTTCAACTGCATGTGGAACATTCTCCAGAATAGACCACATATGGCCCACAAAACAAACTTCAACAAATTCAAGAAGATTTAAGTCATACCATGCATCTTTTCTGAACAAAATACTGTGAAAATAGAAGTCAACCACAAGATAAAATCTGGAAAGACCACAAATACATGGAGGTTAAACAACATGCTACTAAATAATGAATGAGTCAACCAGGAAATAAAAGAAGAAATATAAACATGCATGGAAACAAATGACCATGAAAACACAATGATCCAAAACTTTGGGACACAGCAAAAGCTGTTCTAAAAGGGGAGTTTATAGCAATACAGGCCTAACTCAAGAAGGAAGAAAAATCTCAAATAAACAACCTAACCTTACACTCATAGGAACTAGAAAAAGAACAAGCAAAACCTAAAGCCAGCAGAAAGAAGCAAATTAAAAACAACAATAACAACAACAACAGAATAGATCAATGAAATCAAGAGCTAGTTCTTTGAAAAAAATCAATACAATTGATAAACTTCTAGCCAGACTTATAAAGAAAAGAACAGAAAAGACTCAAATAAATAAAATCATAAGTGAGAAAGAAGAGATAAGAACCAACACCGCAGAAATAAAAGCAATTATAAGGGAATATTATGAAAACCTGTATTCCAACACATTGGACAACCTAGAAGAAATAGACAAATTCCTACAAACATACAACCTACCAAAACTGGAAACAGGAAGAAATAGAAAATTCGAACAGGCCAATAACCAGCAATGAAATTGAATCAGTAATCAAAAACACTCCCAACAAACAAAAGTCCAGAACCAGATGACTTCACAGGAGAATTCTATCAAACATTTAAAGACAAGTTAATACCTATTCTTCTCAAACTGTTTCAAAAACAAAAACAAAAAAATAGGAAAGGAAAGAAAACTTGGGAATTCATTCTGTGAGGCCAGCATTATCCTGATACCAAAACTGGATAAAAACACCACTTAAAAAGAGAACTCCAGGGCAATATCCCTGATGAACATAGGCACAAAAATCATCAATAAAATACTAGCAAACTGAATCCAACAGTACATTAAAAAAAATCATTTACTACAATCAAGTAGGGTTTATTCCTGGGTTGCAAGCATGGTTCAATATTCACAAATCAATCAAGGTGATACATTACATCAATAATAAAAAAAAAAGGATAAGAACCATATGATCATTTCAATAGATGCTGAAAAAGCATTTAACAAAGTATAACATCTTTTCATGATTAAAAACCCTCAACAAAGTAGGTTTAGAAGGAACATACCTCCATATAATAAAGGCCAGCTAGGAAAGACCCACAGTGATACCATTCTTACTGGGGAAAACTGAGACCTTTTCCCTAAGGTAAGGACCAAAGACAAGAATGTCCTCTCTCACCAATTTTATTCAACATAGTACTGCAAGTTGTAACCAATGCAATTCGACAACAAAAAGAAATAAAAAGAAACCAAATTGGTAAGGAAATAGTAAAAGTTTCACTATTTGCAGATGACATGATATTCTGAAGAGAAAATCCCAAAGGGGTACCTGGGTGGCTCAGTCCATTAAGCATCTGACTCTTGGTTTTGGCTCCCGTCATGATCTCAGGGTCTTGAAATCAAGCCCTGCATCAGGCTCTGTGCTCAGCACAGAGACTGCTTGAGATTTTCTCTCGACTTCTTCCTTTGCCCCCTCCCCAACTTGTGTGCTCTCTCTCTCTCTAGAATAAATAAGTAAATCTTTGAAAAGAAAAAAAAAAGAAAACTCCAAAGACACCCCCAAAAAACTGCTAAAACTGATAAATGAATTTAGTAAAGTTGCAGGACACAAAATGCAATGTACAGAAATCTGTGGTCTTTCTGTACACCAATAATGAAACAGCAGAAAGAGAAATTAAGAAAAAGTCCATTTACAATCTTCAAAAAATAATAAGATACCTAGAAATGAACCTAACCAAAAGATGAAAGACCTGTACTCTGAAAACTATAAACAGCTGGGACTGGCCAGCAACCCCTGTACAGAGGGATGAAAGATTACTCCAGGGGCGCCTGGGTGGCTCAGTCGTTAAGCGCCTGCCTTCAGCTCAGGTCATGATTCCAGGGTCCTGGGATCGAGCCCCGCATCGGGTTCCCTGCTCGGCAGGAAGCCTGCTTCTCCCTCTCCCACTCCCCCTGCTTGTGTTCCCTCTCTCACTGTGTCTCTCTCTGTCAAATAAATAAAATCTTTAAAAAAAAAAAAAAAAAAAAAAGAAAGATTACTCCAAACTTTGCTGTGAAAGCGAGAAGGCAAGGGGGTCAATGCTTAGAGGCGAAGACCCTTTGACCTTCTTTGCTCCTGCTTTTGTTGGTCCTTCAGGATAATCGCAAATCCTTATCACTGTTTCTCAAGCACTTGACGTGTGACAAGGGGTCTTTCTGGAAGTAGGAGGATCTGTTTATGGGAAAGATACGATATGCTGATCTGCGTGTTCTACGAGTTCTGCTAAACAGAGCCTAAGGGACAATACATACATCTCTTAGATCACAGGGCAGCTGTTTGGGCTAAGAAAGCTTCGGGGAAGGCAACTCCCTGCGGCATTCCAATGGCAGAGTGTTCACACAGACCTCGGCATTCCAAAGGCCTACGCCCTTCTCCCAAAGCTTCCCTGCCCTCAGTGGCCTCCATGTTACGTTTTAGCAAGCCAGGTATTATGGCTGATTTCATGCTCTACGTTAACACCAAGAATAAACCACTGATGAAAGAAATTGAAGATGACACAAAGAAATGGAAATACAGTCCATGCTTATGGATTAGAAGAACAAATATTGTTAAAATATCTATACTACCCAAAGCAATCTACACATTTAATGCAATCCCTGTCAAAACACCAACAGCATTTTTCACAGAACTAAAACAAAAATTCTAAAATTTGTATGGAACAAAACAAGGACCAGGCATAGCCAAAGCAACCTTGAAAAGAAAAGCAAGGCTGGAGGTATCACAATCCAGAGTTCAAGTTGTATTACAAAGGTGTAGTAAGCAAAACAGTATGGCACTAGCACAAAAATACACACATAGATCAATAGAACAGAATAGAAAAAACCAAAATAAACCCATAATTACATGATCAATTAATCTTTCACAAAGCAAGAAAGAATATCCACTAGGAAAAGGACAGTCTCTTCAACAAATGGTGTTGGGAAAACTGGACAGCAACTTGCAAAAGGAAGAAACTGGATCACTTTATTACACCATAGACAAAAATAAATCCAAAATGGATTAAAGACCTATATGTGAGACTTGAATCCATAAAAATCCTAGGAAAAAACAGAGACATCAACCTCTTTGACATTGGTTGTAGCAACATTTTTCTAGATATGTCTCCTGAGGTAGGGGAAACAAAAGCAAAAGTAAACAACTGGGACTACATCAAAATAAAAAGCTTCTGCACAGTGAAGGAAACAATCAACAAAATTAAAGGCAACATATGGGATGGGAGAAGATGTATGCAAATAACATATCCAATAAAGGGTTAGTATGCAAGTAATATAAAGAACATCTGCAACTCAATACCCAAAAATCCAACCGTTCATTAAAAAATGGGCAGTAGATATGAACAGATGTTTCTCCAAAAAAGACATACAGGATGCCAACAGACACATAAAAAGATGTTCATTTTCACTTACGATCAAGGAAATGCAAATCAAACTACAATGAGCTATTGCCTCAAACCTGTCACAGTGGCTAAAATCAACACAAGAAACAAGTGTTGGAGAGGATTTGGAGAAAAAGAACACTTGTGCACTATGGATGGGAATGCAAACTGGTGCAGCCATGCTGGAAAACAGTATGGAGTTTCCTCAGAAAGTTAAAAATAGAACTACCCTAGGATCCACTAATTGCACTACTGTGTATTTTCCCAAAGAATACAAAAACACTAATTCAAAAGAATATATACATCTCTATGTTTATTGCAACATTATTTACAGCAGCAAAATACCCCAAGTGTCCATCAATAGATGAATGGATAAAGAAAAGGCATAGATATATAAAATGGAATATTATTCAGCCATAATAAAGAATGAAATCTTGCCATTTGCAATGACATGGATGAAGCTATAGAGTATAATACTAAGCAAAATAAGTCAGTCAGGGAAAGACAATAGCATATGCTTTCACTCATACATGGAATTTAAGAAACAAACAAAACAAAGGGAAAAAAAAAAAAGAAAGAGGGAGCCAAGCTAAGAAACAGACTCTTAATTACAGAGAACAAACTAATGATTACCAGAGGGGAGAGAGGTGGAGGGATGGCTTAAATAGGTGATGAAAATTAAAGGGTCGACTTGTGATGAGCAATATCTGAAACTAATATAACACCGTATGTCAACTAACTGGAATTAAAATAAAAACTTAGAAATAATCCTACAACACAGTATTGAAAAAAAATTAAAAATGGGCAGACGACCTTAATAGACATGTCTCCAAAGAAAATATACAAATAGCTAACACACATAAAAACATGCTCAACACCACTAATCATCAGGGAAATGTAAATCAAAACTAACAAATCAACAAAATATAATCTCACATCTGTTAGTATGGTTATTAAAAAGATAAGAAATAACAAGTGTTGGCAAGGATGCAGAGAAAGGGAACCCTCGTGTACTGTCGGTGGAAATGCAAAATGGTTCAACTACTATTGAAAGCAGTATGGAGGTTTCTCAAAATATTAAATATAGAACTAGCATATAATCCTGCAATTTTAATTCTTGTTATTTATATGAAAAAAACCCCACTAATATGAAAATATATACGCATCACTATGTTCATCGAAGCACTATTTACAATAGCCAATTTAGGGAAGCAACATTAAGTGTCCATCAATAGGTAAATGGATAAATAAGATGTGTGTGTGTGTGTGTGTGTGTGTGTGTGTATACACACCTAGAGGGGATTATGGAAGTTAAAATAAGTCAAACAGGGAAAGACAGATACTATATAATTTCACTTATATGTGGAATTAAGAAAAACAAAATAAATGAACAACAACAAAAATGAATAACAGAAAAACAGTAACAGACTCATATGCAGAAAGCAATCCAGGGGTTTCCAGAGAAGAGAGGGATGAGGGACTGGGCAAAATGGGAGAAGAGGAGCAAAAGATACAAATTTCTAGTTATAAAATAAATAAGACACAGGGATACAATGTACAGCATAAAGAATATAGTTAATAATATTAACAACTTTGTATGGTGACAGGTGGTAGGTAGATTTATCCTGGTACTTATTTCATATATATATATATATATATATATGAAATTTATATATAAATATACATTATGTATATATATATGAAATATATATATAAATGTTGAATCATCATGTTGTTCTTCTGAAACTAATATAATATTCTGTGTCAACTACAATTCAATAAATATATTAAACCCTAAATTATCAATCATTATTACTTGTGTCTGCATTTACATAAATTTCCACATTAAAATCACAACCCATGGAATATGCTTTTCTGGACATTGTAATTTTGTTCATTCTTAAACACATTATATGTACTTATATTAACTATAGTATTTGTGATTTATATTATATATATTTAGACACTCTACATGTAGAATATTTCATTTCATAAAATTCATGAATAATGACCCTGTATTTTTCTTATTCTAGGTTATCAAACCTTGTATTTTGTCCTCATATTAAGCCTTGTTATCACGGATGTTTTATGTCTTTTGATATAATACCTTAAACCCCTTTGAAACTTTTAACAGCTGACTCCCACTGTTCAGGAAAACAGTGTGTTCTGAAGCAAGTTGATTTTACTTAGTTTTGTTACATGGAAATTTACTCTAACACTTTAGTAAATATCTAGATCTTAATCTGAATATTTTAAATGTTTGAGAAAGCCCATGTGCTACTCATTCAAGGAAGCAGGGGGTAGCTAATGGCTAGAAGTAATGACTTTTTTAGATGGCAGTGATAAATTCAACTCAAATGAGAAGCATAGTGTTGTTCAATAATAGACCTAAAAACAAGTCCTCTAAATAGTGGTGATATATTTTGGGTATGAAGAATTATTTCAGATCTATTTAGAATCTAATGTTAGTCATAAGCTAAGATGGGGGAAATTAATAAAAATAAAATTTAGATGCTAAAAATAACAATTGTATTTCTTACATTTTTCCAAACTCAATTACTTGTATTGAGAAAAAAATCTCAGAATAACAGTATCAAGAGAAAATTATTAATAATAGGCATAAGAGGAAAATGTTACGAAAATACATTGAAGAAAGTATAATTTAATTACTTTGCAAGACAGGTTTGGTAAAAGAACAGGTTTGTTATAGAGTATGAAATCACTATGTTGTACACCTGAAATTAATGTAACATTGTGTGTCAACTATACTTCAATTAAAAAAAAGAAGGGATAAATATGTCAGAATGTAAAACTGTCTTTATGGAATTCAAGAAGATGAACATAGCTACTAAGATAACCACATTATGTTCCATAGCAAATATCCAACAGGTACCCCAGTTATAGTAAATGGGGCTAGAATAAGCTATTTGGAAATATTAGGAACTTGACCAGCTATCTAGGATAACCAATAAGTTTCTATAGACTTCAATGGTCTATAACAAAAGGGAATGCCTAAATATTGAAAACAGGGTAAAAGAGAGCTGTTGAGAATTTTAGGACACCCATGAAACAAGTAGCTTGGGAAGTTGATCGTCTGATGCTACATGATATTCTATTCCTTTTTAATATTTCAGCCTTGAGACCAAAAGGAGAATATCATTTATCACTTACAACTTCCACTGCATCTCCTACAACCCCACTTCTTTCTTCCACCAGCTATGGCAGAGGACCATCCCTAATGTTCAACTAGGCAGAGATCATATTAATTCTAGGACACATCAGACACATTACATGTAAATAATATGGTGCTAAAACTAGCAACATCATGGCCATGAAGGTCTTTGTACTGACACACAGACAAAGCAGAAACCTCTTAGAAGAGGACTTGACTACTTCAGGCATAAGCTCCTGTGAATGGTACACATTCTACTTTCCAAAGATACACAGATTAACAAAGCTGTAGAGGGTTTGTTTCTTTGTTAACATCTGTTTCTTTTTTGCTCTTAATGTTCTTCTATTGGAAGTTCATTCTTGTCTTTTGACCTCTTCCTGGTTATTGAAATTGGTCTTAATCTATCATGACCCAGCTGAACCACACCTAACCACATAATGTTTTCCTGTATTGTTTAGCCTATGGACTCTCTATACAACCAGAAGGATGATATTTGTAAAGTATACATACTATGGTTATGGCTTCATGTCATCTGTTTAAGAAACAAACATAAACTGATACTTTGTTAGAGTGTCCAAGTTCCTGTACAATCCTTCTTTAGATTCTCAGCTTTGCCACTTCTTGATGTGAACATTACATTCAAGCACCAAGTCCTAACTCTTGGAACTCTTCCCCAAACCCCCTTAAAAAGTCAATTTATCTCTAATTTCTCTACTCATCTGTCATATTCATACAGAATAGCACAGGGTAGCTAACACTGTCTCCATGAAGTCTTCCCAAACACACACACACACACACACACACACATTTTTTGCCTACATTCATCACTCAAATATAAATTTCTTGATTTCAAGGAAATGTCTTATTGTATGTAGCACAAAATGGGTATTTGTTGAAAGACTGAGTCTTTTCTTGTTGTATTTGAAATTTCAGTTTGAGTTTTTAGAATAAGAGGATCAGGATTTTTTTATTATCCAGAACTTTACAGATTACTTAGTGTATAATAAACTTTCACTAATATTTGATGATTTAGGGAAAAAAAAGAAACAATAGCCTTTTAGTGGTTATGAAAATGTCTCTCTCCAGCAAAAGAACTTAAACTTCTTTAGATTGGAGGCAATCTTTTCCATCCTTTCTCATAGTCTTAACATTTATAATAGCTTCAACTCTCAATAAAAGTCGATTGGATTAAATGGAATTTGCTGTCAGTCATTCCCTTAAATATCATTTACTGTACACCCACAGCATACTTAGCCTTCCACTAGAAGCTTATCTTATTTAAATCATTTTCACTACATTGCAGAAAGTGCTGATGTTGTGACTTCTGTTGAGAAAAATAAATGCTGTGTAATAGAGTCCTTATTGAATACATGACTTTATAAAGACATCTGGAAAATCTCCCAAATTAAACAGTAGATTTTTGCTGTGTTGTTGCTGTCATTCAACACTAAGAAAAAGCTAAATAGATGATTAAAAAAATATTAATACTGAGGGTTTTTTTGAACATTCCTATTTTATAATGAAATTATTTAGGAATTAATAAAATATATAATTCACCACAACAGAGTGTTTAAACTTCAAAAAAAAAAAAAGAGAGAATCATGTTTAAAAACATGATTCATAGGAGAAAAGAAAACATAGGCCAGTGAAATATCACATGGCTTCTCTGTGATTGATACTCCATTCTTTTTTCTCCTGTTTCTGTGTTTTTTATCATGTGTAACTAGAGTTTAATGCCAACGACAATACAAATAATTCAAGTGGTGGCCTTTCAATTTATCATCTTTAAAAACTTGATAACCCCACTCAGTTTTCTTGGATGTAAGATAATTTGAGTTATGAAATTGCTATTGATTATGTTTTTAAGGAACAGTGTCTTAGAAAGAATATGGACTGACATTTTCATTTGAATTTATAGTTAATCAAAGACTTAATCAACATAAATGTTCTGTGGATAGATAATTTTTATTTCATTGTAGAATTAAACATAAATTCACACAAAACTTGTTCACAAATGTTCATGGCAGCATTATTCATATTAACTAAAAACTGGAATCATGCAAATGTCTATCAGTTGATGAATAAACTAAATGTGGTAAATACATAATGGAATATTATTCAGGCACAGAAAAGAATAAAGTACTGTTACATGTTGTAACATTGATGGATCATTATGTTAAATGGTTACTGACACCTGTGCGGAGAGCTTAGCATCCTATTTAGGGCGCACTTTCCGGTAGTTTTAAGCAATGGTTTACACATTATGAGAGAATGCAACTGGCAGGTGGATTTACTCAGTCATAAACATACATACACACACACACACATTTTCTAAATATATAAGAAAAAGTTGACCAAGTAAGTTAGATAAATTAGGTTATATTTGTATACAAAAACTGAAACAATGATTTTAATTCAATTCTTAAGTTCTGTTTATTTGTTTGTTTTTTCTGTAAAAATATTCACTAATTTAAAACATAGGTATGTTTCGGTGCAAGCCTTCATTTCTACATTCTTTCAGAGTCTGCCAAAGTGAATGTTGTCAGAGATGTTATTATACCATTTTTTTCCCCAACAAACCCTAGCTATAGCATTGTCTATATTATGTAGAAATTCCTCCAGTATTCTAAATTGGAAGTTTATACTAAGTGGAAGTTTCTCTGAAATCATTTTTAAGTTGCAGTTTCTCCATTTCCAAAGAGAAACCTCCACATAGCTCATCAGTGAAATCCATTTGCAGGTGCTCTAAGGGGTTCAAAGTCAAACTGCACATTTAAAAAAGTGAACAGTAAAGTTTTCATTTCTGGGATGAAGCTATGTTTCAATATTTTGGCATTGTTAGCAAGTTTACTTTTTTTCTTCATAGAAGCAACAATACTACATATCACTATTAATATTCAAGAAGGCAGTGTTCTCCAGAAATCTATTGCAATGCTTCCATATTTATGATTAGTTTAGTACAACAATATTTCTAACTCATTTGATTCTTTCCACCACTCTGTTTTGTCATGTTACTTTAAAGTAATGTTCTAGATATTCATATCTAGAAACAGTTAATGTAATACATCCCTCTTCCAAAATAAAAATGTTGACAAGTAAATAAAAGGAATAAAAATAAATTATCGGTGGGGGGGGGTGGATGTAGGTAATTTTAACAAACTTCCCATTGATTAAGATATTCTGTTTATAAAGCAAAGGATATTTAAGGTTATTTTTCTATACCTTGAAAAGTTGCACCTTATTCCAGAGAAACTCTCTCTAATAACCTCTCTCTAATAAAATATAATTATAAGGGGGCACTTGGGTGGCTCAGTCGTTAAGTGTCTGCCTTCGGCTCAGGTCATGGTCTCAGGGTCCTGGGATCGAGCCCCGCATCAGGCTCCCTGCTCTGCGGGGAGCCTGCTTCTCCCTCTCCCACTCCCCCTGCTTGTGTTCCCTCTCTCGCTGTGTCTGTCTTTGTCAGATGAATAAGTAAAATCTTTAAATATATATATATATAATTATAAGAATTATGGAACCATAGTTTGAATTAAGACTCTCTTTTCTCTTAGAAAATGACCAGTGTTAACACAGTAGTTGAGTGAAATTTTATGGATGGGCACAGCACCTGGATCATTTAAAATTTGATGATAATATCCCAAATGCCCAATTTGGCTCCATGTGATCTCCTAATAAAAATGAAAATGTTCATGACATATAAGCCAATTTACTGGCAACTAATGATTCCACTCTGTTAGAACATTCAGCTTTATAGCTCTGCCTTCCATTTCTCAAAATTAATGGTTTGGACTTTTAGTTCCTTAAGATTTTCTGGAGACAAAAATTTAAAACATTATTACTACTAGTTATTATTCTTCATTCTTTATTTTCATTAATTTGTCTCAGTGTTCACCTCAAATAGTGAAGATTTCTAATAGGAAAAATATGGGAAATAAGGGATTTTCTTTAATAACATATACACACATTGACATGTTTGTATGCACATTGATTAAAGAATTGAAAACAAATAAATGGAAAGATATTCCATGCTTACAAACTAGAAGAAATAATATTGTTAAGATGTCCATATTACCCAAAGCAATCCACAGATTCAATGCAATTCCTATCAAAACTCCAATGGCATTTTTTCATAGAAATAGAAAAAAAAATCCTAAAATTTGTATGGAACCACAAAAGACCCTGGATAGCCAAAGCAATCCTAAGAAAGAATTACAGAACTGGAGGCAACAAACTTCCTGATTTTAAACTACATTGCAAAGCTTTAGTAATCAAAACAGTATGCCCTTGACATAAAAACAGATACATAGACCAATGGGATGGAATAGAGAGCCCAGACTAAACCCAAATATATGTGGTCCATTAATTTACAACAAAGGAACCAACAATATACAATGGAGAAAGGATAATCAATTCAATAAATGGTGTTGGGAAAACTAAACATCCACATGTGAAAGAATGAAACTGGATCCTTGTTATACAACATTCACAAAAGTTAACTTAAATGGATTAAAGAATGTAAGATCTTAAACTATAAAACATCTAAAAGAAAATAAGGGGTAAGCTCCTTGACATAAATCTTGGCAATGATTTTTTGGATTTAGCATCAAAAGCAAAAGTGAACAAGCGGAACTACATCAAACTAAAAAGCTTCTGCTCATGAAAAGTACCCATCAACAAAATGAAAAACAACCTACTAAATGGGAGAAAATATTTACAAATCATGTATATAATAAGGGGTTAATATCCAAAATATATAAAGAACTCATTTAACTTAATAGCAAAAAAGATGCAATCTAATTTTTAAATGGAGGACTTATATAGACATGTAGACACTTCTCCAAAAAAAAAACGTATAAATGGCCAACAAGAACAATAAAGGGGGCTCAATATCACTAATCATCAGAGAAATGAAATCAAAATCACAATGGGGTATCATGTCATATCTGTTAAGATGGTTAGTATAAAAAAGACAAAAGATAACAATTGTTAGTGAGCATGTAAAGGGAACCCTTATGTACTTACGTACTGTTGCCGGAAATGTAAGTTGGTGCAACCACTGTGGAAAATAACGTGTAGGTTTGTAAGAAATTAAAAATAGAACAGCCATATGATCCTACAATTTCACTTTTGAGTATATATCTGAAGAGAATAAAATCACTATCTTGAAGAAATATCTGCATTTCCATGTTCTTTGCAGAATTATTTATAATAACCAAGACATGGAGACAACCTAGGTATCCATCAATAAATGAATGGATAAATTAAATGTGATACACACACACACACACACACACTCTGGAATATTATTCAACTATTAAAAATTAGGAAATCCTGCCATTTACTACAACATGGATGGACCTTGGGGACATTATGCTAATTAAAATAAAACAGACAGAAAAAAATAAATACTGTATGATCTCACTTATATGTGAAATCTAAAAAACAGAAACAAGAAAAAACCTCATGGATACAGAGAACAGATTGGTGGTTGCCAGAGGGCGGGGGTGTAGGGATTGGGAAATGGGTTAAGATTGTCAAAAGGTACAAACTTCCAGTATAACCAGTTATAAGGTAATGAGTTCTGGGAATGTAATGTAAGCACAATTACTATAATTAACATTCTGTTGTACCACAAACTATACAAGTAACCATTTGTAAATGTATTTTTTTAGAGCTCTGAAAGTTCTTACTGAGATTGTTGAGTCTGGAAAATTGTTTACAGTGGATAGAAACAGAAAAAGAAGGGGAGTACATGGAGGCACTACTGTTGCTCAACAGCACAGAGGTCCTAATAATAGAAGCAGTGCAATGACAGAAGAAGGTATGTATTGTTTAATGATCCCTCATCAGGATAGTTCATAATCTGAGTATTGTGCTCCATTTAATTCTCAACAAAAACCTGTAGGACAGGATGCTTCTCATTTAGCTCATTAGAAAATTGACTCTATAACTAAGCTGTAAACTCCTAAAGAATATTGTATCTTTTATTCTTACTTCTTCTGTGATATATACATAGCACTTTTAGTGGTCATTTAAGAAATACTTGTAGATGAAATTGTTTATCAAACAGCAAAAAGCTTGAGATTAAACTCTGAACTAAAGAATATTAAATAAAATTTCCTTTACTGAGGATTTTTTTTTTTCCTGGAGGATATAGCTTAGTGATTGGAAAGAATTAGGTGGTAGAGGATGGGAATAAGTTTGGCATCATAGCTTTATGTACTCTGTCTTCATCTACTTGGACATGCTGACTGAATGAGAAAAATTAGTGGTTAGTAATGCTTTTTACAAAACCAGAACTGTCTATGGATCCATTTTGGGGGGGGGGGGGTTGGTTAATGGGAAAGACACAAATTGTCTCCTGAGTAAATAACCCTTTGTTTCATTAAACATATAACACACACACACACACACACACACACACACACACCAGAATACTGATGAACAGATTGCTATTAGAGATTTTCTACTCAGAACCTGGCATGGATGAGAGAGAACTGAAATACAGAAAGGAAATTGGTCTTCATAATAAAATAAACAATTTTTTTTCTTCACTGCTAGGTTATAAGGAAGAAAGCAAGGTGTAAAGTCACATTTAGTACAAATGATAGAGAGATTTTTTTAAGTCTTTAATCCAGTATATTAAACCTATATTCATTTGCCAAAGATTGTCCTTAATAGACATATAGTAGAGACCCCAAAACTCTCTTTCTTCATGTTCCTTACATTCTAGAGAAATAAGAAATAGATATATTAAACAAATAAATTAGTATATACAATGTCAAGTGACAAGGTTCAATGTGAAATGATAAGTGCTATGGGGAAGATCCTTTTTCATATTTTAAAATTGACCTCATTTTTTTTTATTCTTATGTTAATCCCCATACATTACATCATTAGTTTTAGATGAAGTGTTCCATGATTCATTGTTTGTGCATAACACCCAGTGCTCCATGCAGAATGTGCCCTCCTCAATACCCACCACCAGGCTAACCCATCCTCCCACCCCCCTCCCCTCTAGAACCCTGTTTGTTTTTCAGAGTCCATCGATAAAATTGACCTCATTTTTAAAAGTTCTTTATATAATAAATATATTAATACTTTTTTGTCATATGTATTTCAAATGCTATTTTCTCCTGAATTTATTTATTTTTTTCTAAAGAAAGAAAAAGTAAATGCAATTTGACTATATTCTTCCAGGAAATAATACCTTTAATCCATGAAGCTAATCAAGTGTTTCTTGTGCTCCAAACTCAAACATTAATATCTTTAAAAGTACAGACTGTAGAGCACTGTAAAAGCAAATAACAAGTATTGTAATTCATTTTAATATGGTTTCACTGAGAGTGCTATTGTTTATTTGCTTGGTAGTATCCTTGTCAATGGTAAATTTTTATTGTTATAGTCCACATGAAGTTTCAACTAAATCTTGCACTTTATTTTCTGTCAATTCTGGAATGACTAAAAAATCTTGTTTTCTTCATTAGTGTTCATGAAAGCTAAGTAAAATAGCAATTTACATGCACTGCGATTGACATATTCAGATAGGCAACATGCTGCTTCCTGACTTCTAAAAGGGTATGTGATTTTTTACAATGTTTATGGAAAAGTAAAGCTTTTAGACTTATTGTATTTCCTGTGCAGCTATGCAAACTTGACATCACCACTGACTGACCTCCAATGGTCATTAGGAATTTGTATTTTAAAGAATTAGAGAAGAAATTAAAATTTAAATATGAAATAGTATACCTTATTCTAAGAAGCACAAATTAAATAAAGGATAACATTGCATGAAGATAAAATAATTAGAAATGTATTTTAAGATGTGCATAAGACCTATGGTTTAAAATCTCCATTTTAACCCTGATTATATAAATGTGAATTTGAATATGTTCAGAACTTAATGACCAGGGTAGGATCAGTTGTAGTTCAAGAAATACTGAAGAGTTCCAGCCTTAAGATTATAATGCACCATGTCTGCCAGGAAGAATACCACACTCTAGTACAATCAGGATATTTATTGATGACAGTCTAAAATATTTCCAAAGTATAAACCAGTTGAGATCTTTCTACAAAATTTTTATTATAGCCCTGTACAATGGCAGCAATTTTTCTAGCTGAGAGAGGATGTTAGGACTTTGAATTCTCTATGTGGGTAAATCATGCATGCTTGCAAAGGTAATGTGAGGTGTTCTTTGAAAATAGATCCATCATACTGTATTAGTGAAAATAAATATATGTCTTGTAATTTAGTTTTTATGGATAAAGTGAATTCTAATCAAGAATGAGTATGCAACTTGGCAATATGTTCTTTTTTATAATGAACCAAAATGAGGAGGTAAGGACTCAATTCCTTTGCAACAATGTAGTGTTCTACAGACAAAGAATACAGGTTTGAGATCAAATGATAATTTTCAGGGAAGTGCAGTTTAGGAGAAGTGTCTCTCAGCCACTGAATTTTTCATAAATCTTTATAAGGTATCACTGTTAGCCTTCATTATTTTTAGTTTTAAAGCTTCTCCTCGGTGTATTTTTATTCAAAGAGAAAAGAAAAGGTAGGCAAATAGAAGAAGCTGCTGTAATCTGTAGATGCCCTGGCAGAAAAGAAGGATCATAGCTAGCAGTCATCATAATAGTGGTAACAGCTGCAACAGCCACAGTGGCAGGAACAAGAGTCCTCCCTCCCTCCCTCCTTCCCTTCCTTCCTTCTTTCCTTCCTCCCTCCCTCCCTTCCTTCCTTCCTCCCTCCCTGCCTCTCTCTCTCTTTCTTCCTTCCTCTTTCTTTCTTCTTTCTCTTTCTTTCTTTCTTTCTTTCTTTCTTTCTTTCTTCCTCTTTCTTTTTCTCTTCCTTCCTTCCTCCCTGCCTTGCTCTCTCTTTCTTCCTTTTCTTTCTTTCTTTCTTTCTTTCTTTCTTTCTTTCTTTCTTTCTT
>NC_058413.1:76469175-76548742 GCF_002201575.2 Neomonachus schauinslandi | reverse complement strand
TCTTTCTTTCTTTCTTTCTTTCTTTCTTTCTTTCTTTCTTTCTTTTTTCTTCTTTCTTTCTTTCCTTTCTTTCATTTTGATAGTTTAAAAGTTGGTAGGTTATCAGTACCAGATGCCTTCCTCTGAAGGGGAATGCTTTTATTTCATTTCAGCTGGAAGTTCCCAGAGAGGCAGAATAGAGTACCTCTGAAGTCTAACTGACAGAATTTCAAAAATCCCACCTCTGTTGCTTAATAGTTTCTTTGTTGTTGTTGTTTTTTGTTTATTTTGTTTTGTTTTAATTTGGTCCTTCCAAACAATTTTTATTAATTTTTCCCAGTCATGTAATAAAGGAAGAAATAATACATCCTGATTTATAGGTTTCAGTGAGGACCAAATTTAAAAATATGTTTAAAATAGACCATGCCTGACACATATTAAGCACAGAAATGCAAAGTTAACTTCTATTATACTTTCTTTTATCGTTGAGGAAACTAAAACTTAAAAATTTTAAATAACATTCTATATCACATAACCAGTTTCAAAGCTAGGATTGACCTCAAGTTCTCTATGATTCTAGAATGCAACTTGTTGCTTTTTTAGTTTGTCATTTGTAGGCATCATAATTATGAGCAATTTAAAATTCATGGACTTCAGGTATTGTTTTTATAATCTAATTTAAATAATTTTGCTCCTTAAAAAGTAAAAAAAAAAAAAAAGAAGAAGAAGGAGAAAAAACTACCCTACACCCTTGTAATTGCACTATTAGGTATTTAACCAAAGATACAAAAATACTAATTTGAAAGGCTACATGTACCCCTATGTTTATAACAGCATTATCTACAATAGCCAAATTATAGAAACAGTTCAAGTGTCCATGGACTGATGAATTTATAAAGAAGAAAGGGTATGTATATATAATGGAATATTATTTAGCCATAAAAAAGAATGGAATCATGCCATTTTCAATGACAGGGATGGAGCTAGAGAGTAAAATGCTAACTGAAATAAGTTAGTCTGAGAAAGACATACCATATGATTTCATTCATATGTGGAATTTAAGAAACAAAACAAATGGCAAAGGGAAAAGAAAGAGGTGGGGGGAGGCAAACCAAGAAATAGACTCTTAACTACAGAGAACAAACTGATGGCTACTGGAGGGGAGGTGGATGGAGGGATGGATAAACAGGTCATGGGGATTAAGGAGTGCACTTGCTGTGATGAGCACCAGACATTGTATGGGAGTGTTGAATTACCATATTATACATTTGAAACTAATGTTACACTATCTGTTAACTAACTGGAATTTAAATAAGAACTTTTAAAAAAAGTCATGCTGTCATTTTATAAACACAGATGATTTATGTTTTTCATTATTGGCATAAGATTATTTTTTTGCTCTAAGCTTATGGTAAATTATCAATCTTTTCTCCAAGTGAAAGCTTTTCTATAGCTTATGTTCACAACCCTCTGCTTTATTGTTTTTAGTCACTGATAAAAGCAAAGCTTACTTGGTCATCAACAAGCAACTCTGTTCTATATATGCCTACATTAACTCTGGGTTATATATTTATTTACTTTGCTGTATTTATGAAAAACAGTGAATAGAGGGGCACACTTTTCTGAGTAAAAAAATAATTTTGCTCGATATTAACAAAGAAAATAAGGAATTTAAGAAAATATTACTGAATTCACTATGGAGTGAGAACAATGAATTATACATTAAATAGCTTATACCCAAGTGCACATGCACACACAGAGTAAATTACAAGAATTATATAATATGGTTCTGGTGCTAATGTAAATGATTTGGAAGTAGTGCAATAACACATTTCAAATCAAACAAGACAGACTACTTTGTATCTGTTGTTAATTTTCTACATTTTTATTTACAATTTATCCAGCTAGTCTCTTTTTTTAAATTAAATGCTGTGGAGTGTGTGTGTGTGTGTGTGTGTGTGTTGTTGTTGTTGTTGTTGTTCTTGTTGTTTTGTCTATGGAAATATGTATGGAAAATTGATAATATGCCTCGGGTCATACAGTGGGAAACTGAAAAATACTGTACTTGAACGTGGAACTTTTGACACATAGCCCAGTACTTTTTTTTTTTTTAAGATTTTATTTATTTATTTGACAGAGAGAGACACAGCGAGAGAGGGAACACAAGCAGGGGGAGTGGGAGAGGGAGAAGCAGGCTCCCTGCAGAGCAGGGAGCCCTATGCGGGACTGATCCCAGGACCCCGGGATCATGACCTGAGCCGAAGGCAGTCGCTTAACTGACTGAGCCACCCAGGCGCCCATAGCCCAGTACTTTTTACTAAACTATCTTCACAAGCCAAATTACTGACTTTTGGGAAATAAGGAGTGTAACAGAAATGAATATTACATATGATGCAGGATTTGGGCACATTTGGAGTCCCCAGTAAATATGTAAATAGCTCCCTTTCGATTAAAAAACTTTGAAGATTGTTCTGAGGTAATTTGCAAGTTGTTACCTTACCCTCTCTTATCTGTGCATATCAGATTATGCTAGCATGTTTGAGAATTAGATACAGTCTGTCTGCTAAAGGACAGGTGTTTGTGTATGTGTCTATGTTTGCTGACAGGTAATACAAGAATGATCATTTGAATGATTTATTATTTTTTAAGATTTTATTTATTTATTTGAGAGAGAGAATGAAAGAGAGAGAGCACAAGAGGAGGGAGGGTCAGAGGGAGAAGCAGACTCCCTGCCGAGCAGGGAGCCCGATGAGGGACTCGATCCTGGGACTCCAGGATCATGACCTGAGCCGAAGGCAGTCGCTTAACCAACTGAGCCACCCAGGCGCCCCTGGTATGTGATTCTTGAATAGCTATAATATCTGTGAGATTGCAGGGTAAGGATTGGAGATACAGGACTATTTTTATTATTTATTAAATAAATATTTATCGAAAATCTGCTATATCCCAGGAACTGTTATGGATGCTGGTGACAGAGCAGGGAACCATGAGGGGGGGGGCAGGAAAAGATTTAGCGTTTTCTTTTTTTTTCTTTTAAGATTTTATTTGTTTATTTGACAGAGAGACAGAGAGAGAGATAGAGCACAGGCAGGGGGAGCGGGAGAGGGAGAAGCAGGCTCCCCGCCAAGCAGGGAGCCTGATGCAGGACTCGATTCTGGGACTCCAGGATCATGACCTGAGCCAAAGGCAGTCGCTTAACCAACTGAGCCACCCAGGCGCCCCCATTTGAATGGATTTAAAATCACTCTCAATTCAAAAATGTTAAATTAACTTTCTTATCTAATTTAGAACATCAGAAGACACAAATTTACCAATACCTATTATCTTCTCCACTTAGAAGCATATATAGGCCAACATCATTAAAGCTTAGATTCTTTCTGTGTTTCCACTTCATTTTTCTTTATAATATTATTGATTGTCCTTGTAAAACAAACATCCTCTGCACAGATTCTCCAAGAAATGATCATTTGTGGGAGATTGTGAGTCAGTGGTGAAGGGGTTTGGAGATGCAGAGAGAAGAAATGGTTGATACATTATCTTATATTATCAGTGTGTGAGTTCTTGTACCATTTTTCTCTTTTTCTTCAAACATAAACTCCTTACATCATCATTTGCTTTTCTTTTTTTTTTTTTAATTATTTTAAGGAGGAGTTAAGATGGTAGAGGAATAAGGGCATCCTAAGCTTCCTCATCCCTCGAACACAGCTAATTATCAAATCATTCTGAACACCCAAAAAATCAATCTGAGGTCTGAGAGAACAAAACTACAAGTCTACAAGTAGAAAACTGGCCATCTTCTGGAAGATAGGAGCTGTGGAGAGTTGATTTGAGGGAGATATAGCAGAGGGTACTGCGAAGGGGAAGGAGCCATGCTTATGGAGATTACCACAAAGTATGATAAGTAGTGGTGAGTAAAATCTGAAATTTTAGAAGTCTGCCACCACTGAGGTCATGCCTAGTTTAAAGGTGCTCAGGTGGAGAAGAAGGGCAGAGACCCAGGAGGGACAGCATGGTCTGAGGATCCCCTGGGTCACAAGAAGAATGGGTGGTGCCAACACGCTGCACTGTTCCCAGGCATAGGAGCAGGGACTCCAACTGAAAGCAGCTAGACTGGGTGCCAGCTCTCTGCTCCACCTTGTCACAAATATTGAACCACTGTACAGTCATGCACCAGACAGCAAATGGCAAAAACAAATGGCAAAAAAAAAAAAATTAAATTTAAAATAATACACACACACACACACACACACACACACACCTGAGCTCATTCCCTTTGATTATGTTGGACTTTACCATATAGCTCATTGTCCATCTGGGTATAAATGGTCCTTTCGGAAATAAGTGAGCAGTCTATTACAGCAGATGTGTTTCCATTTCTATGTATCTTCTGAACTTTATTTAATGTTCCTTTGAGTATCCTCTGGGGATCACAGGTAGGTATGATGGATTTTAGAAACAAAAAAGTTTTGAAATGGGCTAAATCAATATATCACTTGAGTAAAATCCAAGGACAATTTGTATATATGCCTGAAAATTAATCACTTATGCTGTTACTCATCTCATAATTTCTGCTACTATGTTGCACAGCATAGTACATTAGTTTATGTACTGTAGTAGTTTAACATGACTCCCAACGATAAACGCTTAAGAGCTTTAATAGCTTAATGACATTTTATATAAATGTAAAATTAGAATATAAACTCATTTATATCATCAAAATGTCAGAAAACTTTTAAGACTAAAAGATTAGTTCTTTTGAAACTAAAAGTCCAAAGACATTCAAGCACATGCAAAAAAATAAATAAGTAAATGAAGGCCAAAGAAATACTTAACTCTGCCAAGTTAAAAGCATTTACTTAATTTACATCTTGACATAAATGTCTTTACTTAAACTTTTAAAATTTCCCCAAAGTTATTTTTCTATTCAGTCTCAGAGTGAAACTTCCCTCATGCCTTGAATAAAACAAAACTACCTTCATCAACTGCTTTTTCTGAAAACATTTCATTCAAGGTCGCATATATTGTATTAGTTTGACACCAAGTAGTTAATGAAGTTCATTACTAAATTTTTCAAAAAAGGTTCTAAAGAGTTTTAAAAATTGTTTAAAGGCAGACACTTTCATATCTACCAAATTCATACCCATGCCATAGAATTGTCATACCAAACATTTGTGTTTTAAAAACTCATTGCTTTAAATTGTCCAAAGACCCTAGCAGAAACTTAATAGTATCTGAGGTCAGGAAGGTAGATGGGGGAAATCTTGTTGCCAGTTGCCTAAAAATTCAATTTGTGTGAAGCCAGTTGGCTAGAATCCATAATCTGTAGACTTAAACTCAATTAGTAGACTCTTCTAAGAAAACAATAAATTTGTCTCTGGGCATTTTTTCCTAATTCTAGAGGTGGTGTATTTATTTCCTATTGCTGCTATAACAAATTACCACACATTTAGTAGCTTAAAACAACACAAATTTATAATTTTGCAATTCTGAAATTCTTAAGTCGAAAGTGTGGTAGCACAGCTATCTTCCATTTGGTCTGGGGAGAGTCTGTGACCCCATAACTTTTCAGATTCTAGAAGCTGCCTGCAGTCCTTGGATCATTGCCCCATATCATTTTGACTTCTGTTTCTGTTGTTATTATTCTTTTTTCCACTCTGACTCTCCTACATTCTTTTAAAATCCTTGTTGTTACATTGATCCTACTTAGATGATTCAGGATAATCTATCCATCTCAAAATCCTTAAATTAGTCATATCACAAAGTCACTTTCACCATATGAGGTTAAATGGCCACAGGTGCTGAGGATTAAGACATGGACACCTTTTAGGAGCCACCATTTAGGAGCCATTATTAATCCCACCACGTGGGATTTGGAAATGCACCAAATTGTTTTCTCATTGATAACTGGAAATCGTTCCTACCCTGAGTATTAAAAATTATTAATTCCCTTTTACTTTTGAACATTAATTTCTAGGAACTTCAGTGCTATTTGAAATTGATAATCTAGATCATACACACACATAATTTTTTTTATTTTTATTGAAAATGTTAAATAATTACAAAAGGTACACAAATAATGTATAGCTTGATGACATATTAGTTTCCTTACTACTACTTTATGTAGCAAATTATAGCAAAGTTAGTGGTTTAAAATAACAAATTTGTTATCTCACAATTCTGGAGATCAGAAGTCAGAAATGGGTCTGACTGTGTTAAAATCAAGATGTCAGTAGGGTCCTGCTCTTTTTGTAGTTTGTGGAAGAGAGTGCTTCTAAAAACCACCCACCATCCTTGGTTCATGGCCCCATGACTCCATCTTCAAAGCCAGCAATGTAAGGCAAAGTCCTTCTTATGCTGCCATTTCTCTGGTTCTCACTCTTCTGACTCCCTCTTCCCCTGTGTGGTTACATCTCCCAACCCACTCATCCACATAATCCAGGATAATCTTTCCATTTCAAGATTAGTTGATTACTAACCTTAATTCCATCTGTACCTTTAGTTCTCCTTTGCCATGTAACTTACATGTTCACAAGATTGAGGAATTTGGACATGAATGTCTTTGTGAGGGGGGCTTTATTTTGCTTACGAGTGGTTGTTACTAAGTGACTATACCTGAGAAATGATATAGATCAAGAAATTGTTTATTACCAGCACAGCCAAAGCATTCCACATGCCACTTCTAGATCACTCCTTCCTCCTCCTTCTCAAATGTAAACACTATCTTGAATTTTTTAATTATAGATGTTTGTCATTTTAGGGACTTTAAAAAATGGTACCATATGGTGTCTATTCTTTTGTGTGTAGCTTTTATTCATTTAACATTTTGCATATGATATTAATCCATGTTCTTACGTATATGTTTATTTTTGCTGCTAAGTCATATTTCATTGTATGAATAAAAACACAATTTATTTATTCATTCAAATGTTGATGGGTATTTGGATTGCTTCCAACTTGGTATTCTTTCAAATGGTGCAGCTAAGAAAATTTTAATCATATATTTTGTTGCTTGTGTGCATGTATATTGAGTATAAACCTAGGAGTAAAAATTCAGGGCCATTGGGTAGGCATATGTGCAAAGTCGACAGACAATGTCAAAATAGTTTTTCCCAGTGGCTATACCTAATTACACTCCCAACAGACGTGCAGGGAAATTAGTTTGCTAAAACTGTTTATCATGAATGGATGTTGAATTTCATTACATGTTTTTTTTCTGAACCTATTGTAATAATCAATTATTTTTCTTCTTTACTCTGTTAATATGTTGAATTACACTGATAGATTTTCAAAGGTCAAAGCAATACTGCATTCCCGGAGGGGGAAAAAAAAAACTGGTTTGCTTATGGCATATTATCTATCATCTATCTATCATCTATCTATCTATCTATCTATCTATCTATCTATCTATCTATCTATCACCTATCAGTCTGTCTATCTAATCATCTGTCTATTGCTGTATGTATAGTTAGTGTATATTTTTTTTCTAAAGACTTTATCCATTTGACAGAGAGCACAAGCAGGGGGAGTGGCAGGAGAGGGAGAGCAAGAAGCAGCCAGAGGGAAAGGAAGAAGCAGGGTCCCCACTAAGCAGGGAGCCCGATGTGGGGCTTGATCCCAGGACCCTGGGACCATGACCTCAGCTGAAGGCAGACACTTAACTGACTGAGCCACCCAGGTGCCCCTATAGTTAGTATATTGACTAAGATTTTTGCAACCATGATCAAAAGTGAGATTAATGTTCTTTTTTTTTTTAAATTTCCTGTCATGTCTATATCAGGTTATAAATTTGTTTACTATTCCAGTGATCAATTTCTGGATAAGAAAATATGTCAAAATTTAGCAGCTCTAAATGATAATTTTATATTGTGGGTCAGGAATTTGGGGACAGCTTAGCTGGGTTCATTTATGGGATAATATCCAAATATTGGCTAAGAATGCAGTCCCTTGAAGTTTCAGTTAAGTTGACATCTAACATGGTTCACTTACGTTGCTGTGAGTTGATACTGATTTTCTGTAGGGAGTTCATCTGAGGCTTTCAAGTGTTTATCCATGGTTTCTCCAGACAGCAGTGTCAGAATAGTTAAACTTCTTACATGGTGACTGGCTTCTCCCAGAGCAAGTGTCCCATGAGAAACAGGCAGAAACTGCATAGCCTTGATTTTATCTTGATGAGCATCAGTTACTGAGGGAGATGTGTTAAAATGTCTCAGTATGATTATATCTTTGGCTATTTCTCTCTGTAGTTTCTCAAATTAAAAAAAAAAATGTCCTTACATCATTTTTTTTTTTTTTTCCTGTCTGCTTTCTCACTTCTCATTTTGGGACTCAACGTCACAAAAGTTAGACTACTTGATATTGTCTCACAGACACTGAGACTCAGCTCATTTCTTCCAATCTTGTCTTTCCATTTTAGTCCATGGTTCCTATTATTATGTTTTCAAGTTACTGATATTTCCTTCTGCAACATCTAATCTGCAATTCATCTGTGCCAGTGAACTTCCTTAGTACAGACAATATATGCTCATCTCTGGAAGATTCACTTAGTTTGGTTTTAAGTCTTCCATTTCTTTATTCTATTCTTTTTCTTTAAGTCAGTGAGCATATTTTTAATACTTTAAAGAGTGCCTGCTAATCTCATAATTTTATCACTTCTGTATCTCTTTCTGGTTACTGGTTTTTCTCCTGGTTGTGGGTCACATTTTCCTGATTTTTAGAGGCCTAGTAATTTTTATATCAGAATCTTCACATCATGAATTTTACATTTTTGAATAGTGTAATTTATTATTTTACTTTATCAATGTTGGGCTTTGTTCTGGTAGGAAGTGATTTTATTTGCAGAGCACCTTGATTCTTTACTGACTTGTTTGTTTTTTTTTTTTAAAGATTTTATTTAATTTTTGACAGAGAGAGAGACAGCGAGAGAGGGAACACAAGCAGGGGGAGTGGGAGAGGGAGAAGCAGGCTTCCCACAGAGCAGGGAGCCTGACGCAGGACTCGATCCCAGGACCCTGGGATCATGACCTGAGCTGAAGGCAGACGCTTAACGACTGAGCCACCCAGGTGCCCCCTGACTTGTTTTTTTTGGTTTGTTTTTTGTTTTTTAACTTTTGTTGGGAATAGAACTTTTACCTCAGGATTAGTTCAGTCACTTATTAAGGAACAAGACTTGCAGTTTCTCTATTGAATGTCCTTGGTTTTTATGAGGATTTTCAACATTGATTGGTAGAACTTGAATGTCTCTAAGTCCTGAATGGAAATTGTTCAACATACAGCTTTCTGATCATTCTTTTCCAGCTTTATGGAGTTTCATCCTATGTATGCATGGTTTGACATTTACCAACAGACTCAGAAGTCTTCTTTTCAGATTTCTGGATCTTTTTATCTATCTATTTCCTTTCTCTCCTTACTCTATCCCATAGATTCCAACTGCCACAGCCTCCTTGAATCTGATCTCTGTCTCTTTAATATAGAAAAATGACCATGCCTTACCAATATGTCATTGGGCATTAGACTTGAATCTCTGATGATGTGGGAATGATTCAATGTTGCCTAGTCATATTTGGGACAAAACAATCATAAATAAAAACAGAAACATGATTATAAATTTTACAGTGACCACTGGCCAGTTATAACATTTTAATTATAAAATAATTTATTGTAAAGATTTTTATAGTCAACCTTAAGCCTTTTAATACAAACTTATAAAGCAACTCATATTTCTTAAACTGAATAAAGTCAAAAAAAATATTTGGGGTAGATAGCATTAGTGTATTACTATATAAAAATTATCTTATAAATTTATCTAAGTAATAAATGAAAACAATACTTTACACTCATTAGTGAGACATAAATATTAGATTCAAATGAAAAAGATGGTTGTGGTCTTCCATTATTGTGAATATTATTTTTATTGATTTTTCTACTGTTGAAGGCTTACTAGGTACTTTGTCTTCTAAACCTTATTAAGCCCGGATAAAAAATTAAAATGGTCAGTGTTAATCTTTAATAATATATTACTTCATTCCAAATGCATTTTCAGAACAAAGGATAAAAAAAGCTGGACAGTGTCATGTTAGTATGAAGAGAAATGGTATACTGCCATGATTAAGGACTCACTATGCAGTAGTTTAAGACCAAAGATTCAGAAGACAGCCTAACTAGGTTTAAATCCTGGCTTCACTCGTTATTAATATGAAATTCACAATGTTACTTAATTTTTCTTTTCCTATGTTATTATTCTCTTATAATTGTTTGTATTTCTGTGGTGTTGGTTGTGATCTCTCCTCTGTCTGTCATGATTTTACTTATTTGGGCCCTTTCTCTTTTCCTTTTTATAAGTCTGGATAGGGTTTATCAATTTTATTAATTCTTTCAGACAACCAATTCTTAGTTGGGTTGATCTGTTCTGTTTTGTTGTTGTTGTTCTTGTCATTGTTTTTGTTTCCATATCATTTATTTCTACTCTAATCTCAGTCATTTCTTTTCTTGTATTGGCTTTAGGTTTTATTTACTATTACTTTTTAGTTCCTCTAGGTGTAAATTTAGGTTGTGTATTTGACACTTTTCTTGCTTCTGGAGGTATGCCTGTATTGCTATATATTTCTCTCTTATGACCACCTGTACTGCATCC
This sequence comes from Neomonachus schauinslandi, assembly GCF_002201575.2. Lineage (NCBI taxonomy): Eukaryota > Metazoa > Chordata > Mammalia > Carnivora > Phocidae > Neomonachus > Neomonachus schauinslandi. Next base: position 76,538,133 of record NC_058413.1, on the reverse strand, counting down.
AAAGGCTCTGGACTATCATGTTTTCATTTTCATTTGCTTGCATGTACTTTTTTATTTATTCTTTAATTTCCTGGTTAACCCATTCATTCTTTAGTTAGGATGTTCCTTAACCTCCATGTATTTGTGTTTTTTTTCCAATTTTCTCTTGTGGTTGACTTCAAATTTCATAGCATTGTGGTCTGAAAATATGCATGGTATGATCTCAATCTTTTTGTATTTGTTGAAGTCTGATTTGTGACCCAGTATATGATCTATTCTAGAGAATGTTCCATGTGCACTTGAAAAGGATGTGTATCCTGCTGCTTTAGTATGAAACGTTCTGAATACATCTGGTAAGTCCATCTTGTCCAGTGTGTCATTTGAAGCCATTGTTTCCTTGTTGATTTTCTGCTTAGATGATCTGTCCATTTCTGTAAGTGGATGTCAAAGTCCCCTACTACTATTTTATTGTTATCAATGAATTTCTTTATGTGTGATATTAAATTATATGTTTGGGTGCTCCCAAGTTGGGGGCATAAATATTTATAATAATTTGATCTTCTGGTTGGATAGACCCCTTTATTATGATGTAGTGTCCTTCTTCATCTCTTGTTACAGTCTTTGGTTTAAAATCTTTTTTTTTTTTTTAAAGATTTTATTTATTTATTTGACAGAGAGAGACATAGCGAGAGCAGGAACACAAGCAGGGGGAGTGGGAGAGGGAGAAGCAGGCTTCCCGCAGAGCAGGGAGCCCGATGTGGGGCTCGATCCCAGGACCCTGGGATCATGACCTGAGCCAAAGGCAGACGCTTAACGACTGAGCCACCCAGGCGCCCCTGGTTTAAAATCTTTTTGTCTAGTTTGTTAAGAATGGCCTCCTCTGGCTTTCTTTTGGTGTCCATTAGAATGGTTGATGGTTCTCCGTCTCCTCACTTTCAATCTGCTAGTATCTTTTTTTTAATTTTTTTTAAAGATTTTATTTATTTATTTGAGACAGAGAGAATGAGAGAGAGAGAGCACATGAGAGGGGGGAGGGTCAGAGGCAGAAGCAGGCTCCCTGCCGAGCAGGGAGCCCGATGCGGGACTCAATCCAGGGACTCCAGGATCATGACCTGAGCCGAAGGCAGTCGCTTAACCAACTGAGCCACCCAGGCGCCCTCAATCTGCTAGTATCTTTATGTCTAAAATGAGTTTCTTATAGGCAGCATATAGCTAGGTCTTGTTTTTTATTGTTGTTGTTGTTTGTTTGTTTTTGTTTTTCCATTCTGATATGCTATGCCTTTTGATTGGAGCATTTAGCCCATTTACATTCAGAGTGATTATTTATAGATATGAATTTAGTGCTATTGTATTACCTGTAATGTCCTTTTTTCTGGAGATTTTCTCTGCTCCTTTCTAGACTTTATTACTTTTGTTGTTTCTTTCCCACTCAAAGAGTCCCCTTTAATATTTCTTGTAGGGCTGGTTTAGTGATCATGAATTCCTTCAGTTTTTGTTTGGATGACAGCCTTGTTGAGTAAAGTATTCTTGGCTACAAATTTTTCCCAATCAGTACATTGATTATATCATGCCACTCTCTTCTGGCCTGACAAATTTTTGTGGAGAGATCTGTTGCTAACCTGATTTGTCTTCCTGTGTAGGTTAGTGATTATTCTTTTTTTTTTTTTTTTACCTTGCTGCATTTTAGTGTTCTTTCCTTATCTCCATATTTTGCAAATTTTACCAATATGTCTTGGTGTAGGCTGGCTTTTGTTGATTTTGGTGGAATTTCTCTGTGCCTCTGGGATTTGGATGTCTGTTTCTTTCCCCAGATTAGGGAAGTTTTCAGCTATAATTTTCTCAAGTAAACCTTCTGCCCTTTTCCCCCCTCTTCTTCTTTCAGGACTCCTATGATATGAATGTTATTATGTTTTAATAGAGTTGCTAAGTTCCTTAAGTCTACATTTGTGATCCAATATTTTTCTTTCCCTCTTCTTTTCATTTTTCATTATTTTCCATAATTTTATCGTCTCTATCACTTATTCATTCCTCTATTTCTTCCATCCTTATGGTCATTACATCCAGTCAGTTTTGCCTCTCAGTTATAGCATTTTTTATTTGGGCCTGACTAGTGTTTAGGTCTTTTATCTCTGTGGTAAGGGGGTCTCTTTGGTTTCTCCTATGCTTTCTCAAGCTCAGCTAGTATCCTTATTATTGTTGTTTTAAATTCTGATTCAGACATATTACTTATCTCATTTTGATTAGTTCCCTGGCTGTGAACTTTATTGTTCTTTCTTTTGGGATGAATTCCTCCATCTTGGCATTTGTCTACATCTCTGTCTTTTGTGTGTTAGGAAAGTCTATACCTGGTCCTATTTCCACTAGAGTTCAAACATTGCAACACTCTATGAACAGTAGACCTGGTATGTGCAGGGTTGTGGGGATTGTGCTGGGCCTCTGAGGGAGGGATCTGCTGTTGCTCTGGCTCTCAATCACTCTTACCCTATCAAAAGTGGCACTTACAGAGCACAGGAGGGTGAGAGTTGGTGTAAGTGGTTCAAGACTACACTGTGTGGGCTGTGCTGCTTGCTGAAGTCTGTCCATGCTGATGAGAAGGTTGAAAATAGTGTTGGCCACCTCTTGTCCCTGGAAAGGGGAGTTCACACCTGCTACAAATAGTAGGAAGCCCTCACAGAAGAGCAAATAATTTCCTCTCTTGGTCCCAGAATTCTGTCAGTCAGATCCCTGCCTTTATCCTGCCTGTGTCTGAACTGTCTGCCCACCTGACAGCACAGTGCTCTGGTGTTTTATCTCAGGTGGCCACTGGGTTTCAAAACTCCAGATTTTAGGGACTCACCATGTCATGGGCATACACTGATCCTCTATGGGGGGAGGGTCTTGTGAAATGTTTCATAAGGGTTTTATGAAATATTTCACAATTTAAATGAACTTCATTTGCCCCTTTGCTTTCCCATTTTCCTGATAAGAAGCTTATTAAAAGAAGGAAAGTGCCTCTAATATCTACCTACCACAAAACCTCAAACATTTTAGCTGTTTAGCAAATGTTTATAAAACAGAATAATGAATTCACTAATACCTGTATGTGACATCTAAATATATTGGTTTGGTATTTTAATACAAAGCTGTGGTGGGTAGAAAATGATTTGTTTTACTTGGTATTTTCTCTTTTTGTTTTGTTAATAAGTATGTTATACTGAAAATGCTAATTTAAAATATGCATATTTTGAAATAAAATAACTTGTTTTCAACTAATTATTAATAAAAATAATTTTTTAAGGATTTTATTTATTTATTTGTCAGAGAGAGAGAGAAAGCACAAGTAGGGGGAGTGGCAGGCAGAGGGAAAAGCAGGCTCCCTGCTGAGCAAGGAGCCTGATGGGGGACTTAATCCCAGGGCCCTGGGATCATGAGCTGAGCCAAAGGCAGATGCTTAACCAACTGAGCCACCCAGGCGTCCCAATCCAAATAACTTTTATGTAAAATGTATTTATATTTCTTAAAAACATTGCATTGTGCTAATTTTTTTATTTCAGGAAGAATAAACACATTTATTCATAAAGGCACTGGTCAAGATACTAAGATAAAGGGAGGCAGTGAGAGAACTAATGAAGACTACTTCAAAATAAAAAGACCACGCAATAATGAATAGTCAGAGGAAAATAACATTTAGAAAGCTTAACTTGGGTTGGTTATGATTAGAAGTAATTTTCAAAATTTTACACTAGGAAAGATATGGGTTCACACCAGTCAGAATGAAGTCAGTCTATAGCATAAATATAGTGATATAAATATCATAATAAATAAAGAGTTATTATTTTTTGTATTTGAACAAATCCAGATTTGACCCAAATTTGATCTGAAAAAGGTTGCAGAGATTAGGCTATTGGCTATTTACCAACTGGTATAAACAAATCTCATTATTTGAATAATTTGTATAGCTGTACCAGGATATACAGGCTGAATATCAAAACTAGTTATGATAATAGTAACATCCTGACATGATGGAGTCCAAAATATTAAATCATATATGTTTTAGATCACATTGTTGCAAAGTTAACTAATATTCTGGGGGTGAATTTATACTGTTAGCAAACTAGGTGTTCTGGAATTCACATACACTCTTCCAAATCTGTTTAATCCCAGTTGCAGTTTGGTACAATCTTAAGGCTATTGACTGCTTTGACTTATATATTGATGGGGAAGGTTCTGTATTCACTATCTGACTGAGACTTCTAGGAAAGTGGTAGCTATTCCAAGAATCTTTTTCTCACTGGACATCCATTTCTTCACCTCAAAGAATACAGGGAAGAATCAGCTCAAAGTATGCTGGGGACATAGATACTCATCTATTTTCAAATTCCCAAGATGAATTTGCTTCTCTAATCCCCAACATCTTCCCCACATCAGTCTGTCCTCTGAAAATATATAAACTTCAGCCACGGGCGCCTGGGTGGCTCAGTTGGTTAAGTGACTGCCTTCGGCTCGGGTCATGATCCTGGAGTCCCGGGATCGAGTCCCACATCGGGCTCCCTGCTCGGCGGGGGGTCTGCTTCTCCCTCTGCCCTCTTTCCTCTGGTGCTCTCTGTCTCTCATTCTCTATCTCTCAAATAAATGAATAAAATCTTTAAAAAATAAATAAATAAACTTCAGCCACAATGTGGGTAATGGAGTCTGAACAAAAAATGACAGCCAATCAATAATAGCTTTTTTTCCACATTCATATTACGGTGGGCATACAGACTAGACGGTAAGCTGAGCCCTCTTATTTAAATGATACCATTATTAAAAACCTAACCTGACAGCATGTTAAAAAATAAAAAGCATAGGAAGAGATGAGACTGGTATCCACTCCCATCTCTTTTACTACCTAGCATTGTGATTTTGAGAATGACATTTAAAAACCTATGCACTTTAACTTCCTTGTTTATAAAATAAGGAATTGGAATTTAAAAATCTCCAAGACTTTTTTAATCACTAAAATCTTATGATCTAATATTATTGTTATTATAATATTAAGAATACTCATTCCTCTCTCATCTTAGCTGCACAAGACTGTTAAATGTATTTTCAGTAAAATCAAATAGACAAATTTGTTTAATTTTGCTCTAGTTACATAATCTTAAAATCTGCACTATTACTACTACATGATTTGCAAAGATTTTCTTTATTATTATTTTTAATTTTTTTCAGTAAAATTACTGTAGGCCACTCTGCCTATTTTTAAACACCCAGGAAAAGAAAATTGAACAGTGATAGAAGTTGCAACCATGATAGCACTTTTTTGGTTAATTCAGGACTTTTCAACTTCATTTTTTTCTAGATATTAAACCCACCAAATTTTAGATTTCATATCGCTGCCCAGAAAAAGTGTTATTTCCCTATCTCTCTAATAGCTAGATATGGTCAATGAAATAGAAGCCAAAATTATCCAGGCAACTTCCAAGAGGTAACTTTGATGTCAGGGAAGCAACTCCTTTTCTTCTGTTACCATCTCTGCTGGAAGAAATACAGATATGCATTGGAAGTAACTTAAATCATAAGGTTGAGAGTGACCCCTTAGGAGAGTTAAGTAACAATACAAAAGAAGACTAGATCTATCATGAATTTACAGAATTTCCATATCTTTCTTTACCTTAATAAGTGGAGAGAATAAAACTTAACATTTTAATGTCAATTGTCTTTTAAGTAGTTTTTATTTACTGGGCATTAGTGATGAAGTCATGAGTACAGTATATCTAGAACAAGTTATAGTGTGTGTGCTGCAAGTATTATGATGGAAATAAACAAGCTCATATGATCTGCTGTCAATTGTAGTGAAGGTGGTGGTTAGGATTAGGGGTGGCAGCAGCCTCAGTGGGGATGGGTTATCTAGATTACCTAGAAAATATCAACTTTTGGGGCACCTGTGTGGCTCAGTCAGTTAAGCATTTGACTCTTGATTTTGGCTCAAGTTCAGGGTCATGAGAGTGAGCCCTGCATTGGGCTCCTCACTCAGTGGGAAGTCTGCTTGAGATACTCTCTCCTCGCCCTCTGCCCCTCCCCCACTGTGTTCTTTTCCTCAAACTCTCTCAAATAAATAGATCTTAAAAAAAAAAAAAGAAAGAAAAAAATATCAACTTTCCTTGGAGCAAATCTAAGAAGGAAGGTCTCTGGTACTTTTTTTTTTTTTTTTTTTAGTTTTTAATTTTTCCTCCTTTAATATTATTAAATATTTTTAGGGGAACACTTAAGCTATTTCATTTGAAATTTTAACACCCATCATTTGAAGTTGAAATAGAATACTTAATATATGCTTGTTATGTGCCACATTGAGAGAAAAATAATTTAAAAACCAGTGACATTTTAAATGCATTTTGTTATTTAAGAACTGGGTAAAATTACAGAAGCAAATATGAAGTGAATCAATAAAATCCTAGTTAATCCTCCCAATTCTTTTTAAAATCTTTTTTCTTTGTTCCTCTATGTTTACTTTAGGCTTTTGTTCCTTAGGTCAGAAAGTTGTGAGTGGGATTTTGTGCTTTTTCCAAGTGGTGACTGCACCCTTCTCCAGTTCTGCACCACCCAGGAATGCCTTCTCCTGTCTTCCTTCTTTCCCTCAATCTTTCTTGTGAATACCTCAGGAGAACCAATGGAAGAGTGTGTAAATAATTAAGAATTCTTATGTCAATGAACCCCTGAGGTTCTACACTCTTCTGTCAAGCAACATCCAGCAGTTAGCAATTCACGGAAAATTTTCACTGAGGCCCACTTATACAAGACCCACTTGTACAATGACTGTCTTCTTCCCATGCTCACCACATGGAAGCAAACACTCACACCTTGATTCTCCTTGGAAGGAGACTGACTTTCCTTAAATTCTAACTACTGTCTTGTCATGCAATTTCAGCTCTCTGATGGGTTCAAAAATTGTTAATGTTATAGATTATCTGCTTTTATATTATCATTAGGTTGGGAGCATTAGATTCTTAGCTTTCTACAGTAGTTGGAAGTTTCTTTAAATCATTGTTAACATGTGTTTTTGATTCTATGCTTCCAATTTAGTCTTAACTAGTATGCAGTGTCCTGGATATACTCACAAGCTTTGTTTCTTTTTTCACCTCAAATATTTTTTACAAGCTTGATTTCTTTCTTATATTTTTTAGAAAAAATAAAATTTGTCTTAATCATTAATTTTACTTTACCACTAAAAGCTAACTTGTCACTCTCCTTATTACCAATTTTAACTCTACTTAACCTATATTTATTGGATAACAATAAACTTAGTATTTTGTGCATTTATGTAACAAGTCCACAATGTTAGAATGCTTATTCAATTACAGACTTTGTTTTCGTGCACATCCATTCTATGTGAGTGGAGTTATTTTATTTTTTTTCAGTTTCTGAGTAATAGTTGAATATTTCTCTACAACAAAGCCTTATTTTAAAAACTAAGACCACTACTTGGCTGGAGCCCTGCCTTCATGTTTAGCCAGTATTAACTATTTTTCCCTCAGAGCAAGACTTAGTTTCCATAGTATCTATTTGGGAGTATAATAAATTAGTATTCTACCTCAGACCATAGGTGAAAATCATCTCTCTTAACTCAAGCATTGCTTTATATTATAGGCCACTTTTGATATATCTAACCCAATATATATGATTCCTCTGATAACAGTCTCAGCTAAAAGAATGTCTTCACTACAGTGTATCTTTTAATTTTGAAATCTGTTTTGCTACTTATCAAGAAACCTACCGAAAACCTTCATTTGGTTTAGATTTACTTCCTAGGGTCATTTCAAAATACTATTGGAGCATATCTATGAAACTTCTTTTTTAGGTGCAGATTTTATAATGATGCTAGTAAGAGATGTATATCAGAGCTCCGTGAAGTCAGGACTGGGCATTATATTTCCATGCATATTCAGCCACTGATGGAAAGCCTGGCAACTTAAAAACCAATAATATTATTTGTTGAGTGAAAGATTATATCTCCTACTAAGCATATTATTTTATTATAAAATTAAACTAAAAATAATGATTTTCTTGATCTAAAGATCTTTTTTTCCCTACATTTATGATGTCAAATTTTATCAAAGTCATGGTTGGAGGAGGGGAATGACGTTTTTCTTTCTAAAACTTAGGACTCTGTTTAAGTCTTACATTACATTATCTCTTATTACCAAGTAAAATGTATTTCAGTGATACTTCCTTCAAAATTCACTAGTTTCTTCTTCTTTTTTTTTTTCTTTTGCAAGAACACATATTTAAAATTTGAAATTCCTGGGATACCTGGGTGGCTGAGTCAGTTAAATGTCTCTGCCTTCTGCTCAGGTCATGATCCCAGGGTTCAGTGATCAAGTCCCACATCCGGCTCCCTGCTCAGTGGGGGGCCTGCTTCTCCTTTTGCCTGCTGCTCCCCCTGCTTGGGCTCACTCACTCTCTCACAAATAAATAAATAAAATCTTAAAAAATTAAAATAAAAATTTAAATTCTAGGAAAATAAATAAATAAATAAAAATATCCACTAACTTTTAATAAGAAGTTACTAATATTAAAAAAAAAGAGCTACTAGTATTAAAAATATCAATGCTAGGGTGCCTGGGTGGCTCAGATGGTTAAGCGTCTGCCTTCGGCCCAGGTCATGATCCCAGGGTCCTGGGATCGAGCCCCACATCGGGCTCCTGGCTCAGCAGGGAGCCTGCTTCTCCCTCTCCCTCTGCCTCTCTCCCTGCTCATGCTCTCTCTCTCTCTCTGTATCTCAGTGTCTCAAATGAATAAATAAAATCTTTTTAAAAATACATTTAAAAATATATCAATGCTAATTCTCTCACATATTGAATTACACCTCTTAATTTAATGATTTCATGTGCTGATAAATTAATTTTATACTCAAACCATCTAATTTTCCTTAACTACCTAAATTTTGCTTTTCTTTCTACTATTTAATTCCTCAAAAACACCACTAATATTCCTCTTCACTTTCTTTTCTTGATTCGTTTCTTCATTCTTCAAGAGTGTTTAAGTGGCTGATACAGGGTACTGGGAAAGATATAGGTACACATTGTGTGAAAAATAAACATTATCTTTTCCCTCACAGTACTTACAGACTAATAGTGGAAGGAACAAGGGGATATTATTTAGAAGGATAACTTATTCCCTATCCTTCCCTAAAAGGGATGAAATCCATTTTCCTAACCTAATAAGATTGGAGCTGAGCATGTTTGACTCAGAACTTTTCTCTCTTCTTTGGGGGATTTTATTATCTACGAACAAGCTCAGATTTTCTGCTTCTATATGTATTCAATTCTGCAAGGGTTACCCCTCATGGAGAGGCCGATACTAGTCTTCTGTGGCCTATGGCTGTACATGTAAGTCTATCTACTTTAGGAGAAAAATGTTAGTGTACCCTCTTGTCTACAGACCTATGTCACATTCTCCATCTAGCTTTTATCAGAAATAATGCTAACATTTTTATATCCATCTCTTTGTCTTCGCAATTATCTTCCAATTTGTTTTAGACTGGAGAAACTTGAATAAATTATTTGAATACTTTAAGTGCACAACTTCTGTTGTATTAACTATGAACTTTAAGAAATGTTCAATTGAACTTGTGGAAAAAATACATGAAAGGCCAATTTGGGTAACATTAATTATTAGGTTTTTGAAAGCAGGTGGCCTTAATAATAGGACTTTAATAAAAAGACAGTTGCAGTTTGATTTTGAATACACAAAAAGGTGACAAAGGTTAGTTATATCTCTAATAAAGGCTCATCTTGAACCAAGCAGAACTTCAGTAACAATATTTTTTTTTTCTTTTACTCTGCTTTTCAGTCAGTACTACAAACCAGACCAAGACTTTTTAAAGTTTTAAATGCAGCTGTTTTCTCTGTTTTATCCAGGAGCATAGTAAGTGCCTAGCTTTAAATTGTTAAAGCTAAGTATGGGGCATGCAATGCAAGAGTAGCGTTTTCAAATTCTGTTTTCCCTTTCAATGTTTTGAATGGCAGTGCCCACTCTGCTCAATCAGCAGCAATGATTTTGTTTTCAAATTGACAATCAAACTTACAAAGCACAATAAGCTTCACCAGTGTCAAGTTTACTTATCATCAATATAAGAAAAAGGACAGGCAACACACAATATGCATGGTGATAACATAATGTGAAGGCCATAGGTGCAGTTTCTGAATGTCCCCAAGTCACTCCATACTTGGAATGCATATGTTACAGAGAACAAGACGATTGGGCATGGACCAGTTTTAGGGTCTCTTGGGCTTTTATAATTTCCTAGTCATGTAGCTGCCTCAATCGTATCTTCTAATCTTCAGTGAAGCTACACCTCACCATTTACACGTAATTCATAAAAAACAGGTTATCAGTAAATAATATTGACAAGAAATACACATCATCATTTAAATACAAATATTTATCTTGGATGCAGTATATGGCTAATAATTTCTTGAATTATTGTTGCAAGGAGGATTTGAAGTAGAGTTTATTAATGCATTTTTTTGAACATGACCTAAGATTTCAGAGCTTAAAATTGTGGCACTGATAAACCCTCCATAGATATTTATTAGTAATTGGATGAGTAAGTTTGGATGTCTGTTATTAAACACACACACACACACACACACACATGCCATTAAAGAAAAACAGATTAAAAAAAATAACAAGAAGAAATCTCTGAATTATCATAAGTCTAAAAGGAGGAAATCCAACAAATGTTTGAGACCTGATCATTATATCTAAGGAAAACAAATCTTTTTGCTTTTGCTTTTTTCCTGAAAAAAAGAAGATCTAGAATGATTTGAAATACGCTTTAGTCTTCCTATAGGTTGAAAAGCATTGGTGAGTGAAAAAAAGAAAAAGAAAGAAAGAAAGAAAAAGAAAGAAGAAAGAAAGAAGGAAAGAGTTTAGTTAAGTTGGATAAAGAAAAGATTTTTCCATGGGGAAAGCTGAGATCTTATAACAGAGGTAAATACATATGAAGGTGAAATTATCTTGAAAGCCAAAATAAAGCCAACAAAGATCATAGGAAGTGGACTAGAAGGACTCTCAGCAGAAGCCAATATTCTGGAAACTTTTGAGATGTGACCTTTTAAAGCTGTGGACAGAGTCCACTCTAAGAGCAATTGAAGTGCCAATCTATAAAGTTTAAAACAGCTATTCTACGTTATTAATGACACTGGGTAGACTTGGGATACAAATAGTAGGAATAGTAATATAAAATACTCCAAAAAGTTTCTGAGTGAGTTTGAAGGTAACATAGTTATCGATAAGGGTTATGTTCTTTGACAGAATATGTCTCAAAATTGATATAGCTGAGGCTCGGATTGAAAATAAGACAACAATAACAAAAAAGATAGATAAAGAGAAAACATGCAGACAATCAAATAGGGAACAAGACTGGATTAGATGTTCATTTAATTCAGATGGGATATCCAATATGTGTAATATTTTTTTATAAAACTTGAAGGATACACAGAATTTGTTCATTTGCTAACTTTGATTATAAGAAACCCAATAAGACAAACTCAGGGGATCATGTTAAGAAGGCAAATATTTGAGTCAGAAAGCAAATAAAAATTGAAAGAAAAACAGAAGGCATTCAATGCTAACAAACACATTAACCGACATGTTTTAGATGGAAAGCAAATTTAGCTTAAAGGAAGTGATTAAGCTTTTCAATCTTAATAGACCCCTATTTGAAAACAAATAAACAATGTAAACACAAGAGTCTTACCTCAGAGCAATTAATCCTAAATAAAACTGAGGATGTATAGGCTTCAGAGACAGTGACTGTAACTTCATTTTCCTTCAAACAAAGATGGTGCCTCAGGTGCAGGGGAGGCTTAACCTAGAGGCAGCTTTCACTGGTATAAATAATCTCATAACAAAAGCAAATTCCAAAGCAGCAGATACTATGGTATAAAATTTTTAAATGTTTAATTAAAAAAGAAGATGTATGACACTAGATAAGAGTACACACTCAAAATACCATTAGAGTACCAAAAATATAGGGTTCAAAAGAAAATGAAAATTAGGAAATTTCACTTATGATAAATGTGAAAGAATATTTCAAATATGATTTGGTGACATGCTAGCCACTGCTTATTTTTCGTTAGAACAGAAAATCTCTAATAATCACTCTCTGAGACAAGAAGTAGTATTCTAGGTGTACCTTCTTCCCATTTGGGAAAACCAGGACAACATTAACTTCTTTGGGGGGCATCTCTACCAATTTTAAGTTCAAAGATAGTAAACTGGACAACTAGCATTGACTTAAATGGTGAGACTAAATAAGTATGATTTCTCAATTTAAACTTCTCTTAAAAATCTTTGAGTTCCTCCTATATTCTTGGAGCTGAGAGACAACATTTGGAAACACTCATATCGTAGTCTGTAAGATGTCTCTCATTGCAGCAACCAAAGAAGGCTTCTTTTTTTTCTTTAATTACCCTTCCCTGGTTTGTGTTGCATTTTCTCCCAATACCTCTAGTTTAAATTTCCCATGTTTGATTTACATTTTAGCTTAAGCCTAAACTTGTGATATCATAAAGCACACATGTGAAGTAGATTGACTTCAAAGGTAGTCATATTTTAAAATGTGTTCAGGAAGGAAGGATGGAACTGAAAACAATTGTCAAGTCAAGCCATTATATTATTTCATTTTAATTATATGCACAGAGTAAAATACATCTTGTCAATATGCTGTTAACATGGTAAATACTGAAGGTATTACTTAATAATTATTATTAAGCTTTGTGAGAGTTGTCAAGCTCTCTATAACTTGTTAAACTGATAGAAAATTTAATTCATTTAATTTCTACATTACATGAAATTATCAGAAAGCATACTTTCTGATTTCGCTCATTTTTAGAATAGATAATTTGAGAGGACAAAATTAAAAGGATAATTTAATTTGTTTTATGACCACACGTCCATTTCAAATAGGTCATTTGTATAGAGCCTTGTGCCATAGAAAGCATATTCAAAAAAAGTTATTAATTTCACAGTATCTTTATACAATCATCAAATATTTTTATATTTTCTTAAAAAGATGAGTACAGGAGGAGGAGCAAGATGGCAGAGGAGTAGGAGACCTAAATTTCCTCTGGTCTCATGAATTCAGCTAGATAAGTATCAAACCATTCAGAACACCTATGAACTCAACAGGAGATCAAAGAAAAGAATAACAGCGATTCTCTGAACAGAAAAGCAACCACTTTCTGGAAGGTAGGACCTGTGGAGAAGTGAATCTGAGGTGATATATGGGAAGATAGACAGCGGGGGGAGGGAGCCTCCGTCAGGCGCTACCAGCAAGAGATAGAGAAGCAGAGAATAAAATCTGAAATTTTAGAAGTCGGCTCCACTAAGGGACGTCGCTCCAGTGGCTAAGTGGGGGGTGGAAGCCTTGCTGGGACAGTGTGGTCTCAGGACCCTCAGGGTCACAGAAAAACCAGGGGTGCCTGAGTGTGGCATAGCTCCCAGGTATCAGAGCGGGGAAGCTGGCTGCAGAGACAGAGCCAAGGAGTGGGCTCTCAGCTGGGGTGGGCCCATAAATCATGATCCGCAGCACAGTTGGGCCACTGATCTTTGAGCAGGGACCCAACAAGTGGCAGATTAGGGGAGACTCCCCTTTCTCCCCCAGGAGGAACGGTGTGACAGTGCACCACAGGAATCTGCTGTGTTTGGAGACTCCACACTAGGTCATGTGCCAGAGATAGAAATGCTAGGTCACAGGTTGGGTGAGTATGGAGTGAGGCGGGAGACTGGGGAGACGGGAGTGATTGACTGCTTTTCTCTGGGGCCTCACTGAGGAGTGGGGCCCCGAGTTCTTGGCTCCTCTGGGTGGAGATTGGGAGGCCACCATTTCACTCTTGTTCTCCAAAGCTGTACAGAAAGCTTGCATGGAACAAAAACTCCTGAGAGCAAACCCGAGCAGATTACTTAGCCCTGACCAGGCAAGAGTGGGGCAATTCCATCTCCAGCAAAGATATTTGAGAACCACAGCAATAGGCAACTCCCCCAGAAGATCAGCAAGAACAGCCAGCCAAGACCAAGTTTACCGATCAAAGAGAACGGCTGAACTCCAGCACTAGAGGAATACAGTACATAGAATGCATGGCTTTTTCCCCATGATTCTTCAGTCTTTCAAAGTTAATTTTTTTAATTTTCTTTTTTTTCTTTTTCTATACATTTTTTGAATTTTTTGTTTTTCCCTTTTTCAATCAACATCTTATCAATCCCTTTTTTACAAAATCTTTTTTTATCTTCATTTTTAGAGTCATATTCTATCCCTTCATATTAGTTTACCTTATTTTTGGTATGTATACAAGTTGTTCTCTCTTTAAAATTTTGGGATACAGTTTCTTCTAACAGATCAAAATATACCCTAAATCTCTAGTGTTTGGCTTTGTTCTAGTCTCCTGCCTGATCACATTCTCTCACTTTTTTTCTTTTCTTTTTTTTTAAATCCTCTTCTTTCTTTTTCAAATAACTTCTTATCTTATCAATTCATTTTATAAAATCTTTTATAATTTTCATCTTTACAGTCATATTCCATCCCTTCATCATAATTACCCTTATTTTTGTACATATATATGTTTTTCTTTCTTTAAAATTTTGGGAGGCACTTTCTTCTAACAGACCAATATATGCTCAAAACCTAGTGTATGGCACTGATCTATTCACCAGCCAGATTATATTTGACCATTGTCTTTTATTTTTTTATTTTTAATTTTTTTAATTTTTTCTTTCATTCCCTTTCTTTTCCCCTGGTTTCAGGTCTCTTCTGATTTGTTTAGTGTATATTTTTCTGGGGTCATTGTTACCCTATTAACATTTTGTTCTCTCATTCATCTATTATCCTCTGGACAAAATGACAAGATGGAAAAAATTACCACAAAAAAAGAACAAGAGGCAGTACCAACTGCGGGAGACCTAATCAATACAGACATTAGTAAGATGTCAGAACTAGAGTTCAGAATGATGATTATAAAGATACACATTGGGTGTGAAAAAAGCATGGAAGATACTAGAGAAACCCCTTCTGGAGAAATAAAAGAACTAAAATCTAACCAAGTCAAAATCAAAAAGGTTATTTATGAAGTGCAATAAATAATGGAGGCTCTAACTACTAAAAGAAAAGAGACAGAAGAGAGAATTAGTGATATAGAAGACCAAATGATGGAAAATAAAGAAGCTGAGAAAAAGAGAGATAAACAGCTACTGGATCATGAGGGCAGAATTCAAGAGATAAGTGATACCATAAGACAAAACATTTTCAGAATAATGGGGATCCCAGAAGAAGAAGAAAGAGAGAGAGGGGCAGAAGGTATATTGGAGCAAATTATAGCAGAGAACTTCCCTAATTTGGGGAAGGAAACAGGCATGAAAATCCAGGAAGCACAGAGAACCCCTCTCAAAATCAATAAAAATAGGTCAACACCCTGACATCTAATAGTAAAACTTATGAGTCTCAGAGACAAAGAGAAAATCCTGAAAGCACCTCAGGAGAAGAGGTCTATAACCTACAATGGTAGAAACATTAGATTGGTGAGAGACCTATCCACAGAGACCTGGCAGGCCAGAAAGGACTGGCAGGATATATTCAGAGCACTAAATGAGAAAAATATGCAGCCAAGAATACTGTATCCAGCTAGGCTGTCATTGAAAATTGAAGGAGAGAAAAAAGTTTCTAGGACAAACAAAAACTAAAGGAATTTGCAAACACAAAACCAGCCCTACAAGAAAAATAGAAAGGGGTCCTCTAAGCAAAGAGAGAGCCTAAAAGCAACATAGACCAGAAAGGAACACAGACAATAAACAGTAACAGTCACCTTAGAGGCAATACAATGGCACTAAAACCCTATCTTTCAATAGTTACCCTGAATGTAAATGGGCTAAATGCCCCAATCAAAAGACACAGGCTATCAGATTGGATAAAAAAAACAAGAGCCATTGATATGCTGCCTGCAAGAGACTCATTTTAGACCCAAAGACACCTCCAGATTGAAAGTGAGGGAGTAGAAAACCATTTACCATGCTAATGGACATCAAAAAAGCTGGGGCGGGAATCCTTATATCAGGCAAATTAGATTTTAAACCAAAGACTATATTAAGATATGAGGAAGGACACTATATCCTACTTAAAGGGTCTATCCAACAAGAAGATCTAACAATTGTAAATATCTATGCCTCTAACATGGGAGCAGCCAATTATACAAGGCAATTAATAACAAAAGCAAAGAAACACGTTGACAACAATACAATAATAGTGGGGGACTTTAACACCCCCCTCACTGAAATGGACAGATCATCTAAGCAAAAGATCAACAAGGAAATAAAGACTTTAAATGACACATGGGACCAAATGGACTTCACAGACATATTCAGAACATTCCCTCCCAAAGCAACGGAATACACATTCTTCTCTAGTGGCCATGGAACATTCTCCAGAATAGATCACATCCTAGGTCACAAATCAGGTCTCAACCAGTACCAAAAGATTGGGATCATACCCTACATATTTTCAGACCACCTTTGAAACTAGATCTCAATCACAAGAGGAAAGTCGGAAAGGACTCAAATACATGGAGGCTAAAGAGCATCCTACTAAAGAATGAATGGGTAAGCCAGGAAATTAAAGAAGAATTTAAAAAATTCATGGAAACCAGGTGAATGGGTGATAGACACTGGGGAGGGTATGTGCTCTGGTAAGCGCTGTGAATTGTGCAAGACTGTTGAATCTCAGATCTGTACCTCTGAAACAAATAATGCAATATATGTTAAGAAAAAAAAAAGAAGAAGAAGAAGGTAGAGGGAGGGGAAGAATGAAGCGGGGGAAATCGGAGGGGTAGACGAACCATGAGAGACAATGGACTCTGAAAAACAAACAGGGTTCTAGAGGGGAGGGGGGGTGGGAGGAGGGGTTGGCCTGGTGGTGGGTATTGAGGAGGGCACATTCTGCATGGAGCACTGGGTGTTATGCACAAACAATGAATCATGGAACACTTCATCTAAAACTAATGATGTAATGTATGGGGATTAACATAGGAATTAAAAAAAAAATTCATGGGGCGCCTGGGTGGCTCAGTCGGTTGAGCGACTGCCTTCGGCTCAGGTCATGATCCTGGAGTCCCGGGATCGAGTCCCACATCAGGCTCCCTGCTCAGCAGGGAGTCTGCCTCTCCCTCTGACCCTCCCCCCTCTCATGTGCTCTTTCTCTCTCTCATTCTCTCTCGCAAATAAATAAATAAAATCTTTAAAAAAAAAATTCATGGAAACCAATGAAAATGAAAACACAACTATTCAAAATCTTTGGGATGCAGCAAAGGTGGTCTTAAGAGGAAAGTATATAGCAATACAAGCCTTTCTCAAGAAACAAGAAAGGTCTCAAATACACAACCTAACCATACACCTAAAGGAGCTGGAGAAAGAACAGCAAATAAAGCCTAAACCCAGCAGGAGAAGAGAAATAATAAAGATCAGAAATCAATGAAATAGAAACCAAAAAAACAGTAGAACAGATCAACAAAACTAGGAGCTGGTTCTTTGAAAGAATTAACAAGATTGATAAACCCCTGGCCAGATTTATCAAAAAGAAAAGAGAAATGACCCAAATCAACAAAATCATGAATGAAAGAGGAGAGATCACAACCACCACCAAAGAAATACAAACAATTATAAGAACATATTATGAGCAACTTTATGCCAGCAAATTAGATAACCTGGAAGAAATGGATGCATTCCTAGAGATGTATCAACTACCAAAACTGAACCAGGAAGAAATAGAAAACCTGAACAGACCTATAACCACGAAGGAAATTGAAGCAGTGATCAAAAATCTCCCAATAAATAAGAGCCCAGGGCCAGATGGCTTCCCAGGGGAATTCTACCAAACATTTCAAGAAGAATTAATACCTATTCTTCTGAAACTGTTCCAAAAAATAGAAATGGAAGGAAAACTTCCAAACTCATTTTATGAGGCCACCATTCCCTTGATCCCCAAACCAGACAAAGACCCCATCAAAAAGGAGAATTACAGACCAATATCTTTGATGAACATGGGTTCAAAAATTCTCACCAAAATACTAGGCAATAGGATCCAACAGTACATTAAAAGGATTATTCACCAGGATCAAGTGGGATTTATCCCTGGGCTGCAAGGTTGGTTCAACAACCGCATATCAAACAATGTGATACAATACATTAATAAAAGAAAGAACAAGAACCATATGATCCTCTCAATAGATGCAGAAAAAGCATTTAACAAAGTACAGCATTCTTTCCTGATTAAAACTCTTCAGAGTATAGGGATAGAGGGTACATACTTCAATATCATAAAAGCCATCTATGAAAAACCTGTCACAGTGAATATCTTTCTCAATGGGGAAAAACTGAGAGCTTTCCCCTTAAAGTCAGGAACATGGCAGGGATGTCCACTATAATCACTGCTATTCAACATATTACTAGAAGTCCTAGCCACAGCAATCAGACAACAAAAAGAAATAAAAGGCATCGGAATTGGCAAAGAAGAAGTCAAACTCTCACTCTTTGCAGATGATATGATACTTTATGTGGAAAACCCAAAAGACTCCACCCCAAAACTGCTAGAACTCATACAGGAATTCAGTAAAGTGGCAGGATATAAAATCAATGCACAGAAATCAGTGGCATTCCTATTCATTAACAACAAGAGAGAAGAAAGAGAAATTAAGGAGTTGATCCCATTTACAATTGCACCCAAAACCATAAGATACCTAGGAATAAATCTAACCAGAGAGGCAAAGGATCTGTACTCAGAAAACTATAAAATACTCATGAAAGAAATTGAGGAAGACACAAAGAAATGGAAAAACGTTCCATGGACATGGATTGGAAGAACAAATATTGTCAAGATGTCAATGCTACCTAGAGGAATCTACACACTCAATGCAATCCCCATCAAAATACCATCCACTTTTTTCAAAGAAATGGAACAAATAATCCTAAAATTTGTATGGAACCAGAAAAGACACCACATGGCCAGGGGAATGTTGAAAAAGAAAGGCAAAGCTGGTGGCATCACAATTCCAGACTTCAAGCACTATTACAAAGCTGTCATCATCAAGACAGTATGGTATTGGCACAAAAACAGACACATAGATCAATGGAACAGAATAGAGAGCCCAGAAATGGACCCTCAACTCTATGGTCAACTCATCTTTGACAAAGCAGGAAAGAATGTCCAATGGAAAAAAGACAGTCTCTTCAACAAATGGTATTGGGAAAATTGGACAGCCACATGCAGAAGAATGAAACTGGACCATTTCCTTGCACCACAAACAAAAATAGACTCCAAATGGTTGAAAGACCTAAATGTGAGACAGGAGTCCATCAAAATCCTAAAGGAGAACACAGGCAGCAACCTCTTTGACCTCAGCCACAGTAACTTCTTCCTAGAAACATCGCCAAAGGCAAGGGAAGAAAGGGCAAAAGTGAACTACTGGGACTTCATCAAGATAAAAAGCTTTTGCGCAGCAAAAGAAACAGTCAACAAAACCAATAGAGAACCGACAGAATGGGAAAAGATATTTGCAAATGACATAGCATATAAAGGGCTAGTATCAAAAATCTATAAAGAACTTCTTAAACTCAACACCCAATGAATAAATAATCCAATCAAGAAATGGGCAGAAGACATGAACAGACATTTTTCCAAAGAAGACATCCAAATGGTAACACACACATGAAAAATGCTCAACATCGCTCAGCATCAGGGAAATCCATATCAAATCCTCAATGAGACACCACCTCACACCAGTCAGAATGGCTAAAATTAACAAGTCAGGAAATGACATATGTTGGCGAGGATGCAGAGAAAGGGGAACCCTCCTACACTGTTGGTGGGAATGCAAGCTGGTGCAGCCACTCTGGAAAACAGTATGGAGGTTCCTAAAAAGTTGAAAATAGAGCTACCCTACAACCCAGCAATTGCACTACTGGGTATTTACACCAAAGATACAAATGTAGTGATCTGAAGGGGTACATGCACCCCAATATTTATAGCAACAATGTCCACAATAGCCAAACTATGGAAAGAGCCAAGATGTGCATTGACAGATGAATGGATAAAGAAGAAGTGGTATATATATACAATGGAATATTATGCAGCCATCAAAAAAACCTAAATCTTGCCATTTGCAACGATGTGGATGGAACTAGAGGGTCTTAAGCTAAGTGAAATAACTCAATCAGAGAAAGATATGTATCATACGATCTCACTGATATGAGGAATTCTTAATCTCAGGAAACAAACTGAGGGTTGCTGGAATGGTGGGGGGTGGGAGGGATGGGGTGGCTGGGTGATAGGCATTGGGGAGGGTATGTGCTATGGTAAGCGCTGTGAATTGTGTAAGACTTTTGAATCCCAGAACTGTACTTCTGAAACAAATAATACATTATATGTTAAAAAAAGAGAGATTGTAGGAAGGAAAAAATGAAAGGAGGAAAATCGGCAGGGGGAGATGATCCATGACAGTTGATGGACTCTGAGAAACAAACTGAGGATTCTAGAGGGGAGGGGTTGGGGAGATAGGTTAGACTGGTGATGGGTATTAAATAGGGCATGTATTAAATGGAGCACTCGGTGTTATATGCAAACAATGAATCATGGAACACTACATCAAATACTAATGATGTAATGTATGATAATTAACATAACATATTAAATTAAAATTTAAAAAAAAAGGATGAGTACACTGACTGGTAAAATTAAGTAACTTACCAAGCCTTCCTTGTTAATGAATGGTGAAGCTAATATTGGGAATCTAGTCTTGTTGGTCCTCAAAGTAGATTTATGGTTAGTTAAAAGTGTGATAAGTGTCTGCCTTCTTTCTTTATAATTTTTAAGTTGTTATTGATAATATATCATGTAGGCATGCTGGTTTTTCAAAATGATGATCAAAAATCACTAATGATATAATTTGGGGGAAGATTTGGATTGTAAGTTTAGACATTCACTACATTACAAACTATTTGTTCATACCGAGGGACATTGATCTTTCAAAAATACATATAATGTTAAAGATCAACACCTCAAATACCCACATTAAAATCCTTCAGTAACATTCCATTTTACTAAGAATAATATCTAAAACCCTTAATATGATCAATAAAACTTTATTTTAGATCTCTGCCTACCTGTATTAATTAGGAATAGCTTTGACAATTAAAACAGAAATCCCAAAGTAATGCCCTAATGAATGAGAAAGTATTTATCTCTCACTTAAAAATTCCAAGTTAGGTAGCCCAGGGTTGGGTTGACATGACAGATGTGTGAATTTATTAGCAAAACCTGTTCCTTCTAGCTCACCTCTCTGCCATCTCCCAATGACCCAAGATGGGTGCTAGAGCTTCTTATTTTTAAGACAGCAGAGTAGAATGATGTGTCAAGAAAAAACTTGGATTCTGTCACTAGAGGAGAATGAGAATATTTGAGGACAAGTAGAAGCCACAACTTCTATTAACCACCCACATCATTCTGCCTCTTGATCACTGTTTTACCCCCATTCTGCCCTCCTTCCAGTTCCTTGAGCCCATTCACTTATTGCCTTGGCTTTCCCAGCTCTGCTTAAGAACACATCCCGCCATTATACACATGATTTGTTTTTGTTCATCTTTTTAATAACAGCAAAACTATAATTTTGCTGTTGTGGGTAATATTTTTTATATATTTTATATCATATTTGATATTTGACCATATAATATAGCATTTCACCTTACCACCCAGTCTTTCACTTTTATGTGCACTTTCTTCCTGCTTTTTGTAGCACTTTCTTCCTGCTCTTTGTAGCATTCATCAGTTTCTAATTAGAGATTCCAACAATAGGTAGATATAGACATAGATATATTTCTCTATAGGCGAGGACAGAAATAGGGAGAGGTAAAAATATAGGTCTAAGTATGTTCATATAAACAGACTATTAGTGTAGAAGTCAATTTTGAGGATGATCTAATCCATTATTCTCTTTCTCTCTCTTTCTTTCTTTCTTTTTTTTTTTTGCTAAAGGAGTTTGAGTAAAGAGAGATAGCATCCAACTGGGGTCATAAGTACAGGCACACACACACACACACACACACACAATTGCTTAACCATGGTCAGAGAACATTAGCTTTCTCTACTAATTCCCCAATCCCAATTCCCTCAGGGCACGGTAAAGAGGACAAGGAGATACTTGCATATGCAGTGTGCCTGTTACTCTGGAGGGAGACATTTTCTTTATTATTCAGGACAGTTATCATGCTTTTACTTTGTTCCAGAGTGAGACACTATCTCTTTTTTCCCCAGACTGTTCTCTGTACTGATATCCTTGAAAAAATAATTTTTAACAAAGGGAAATCAATACCTAATTCACAAGATGAGCCAAAATATGAGAAACCCATTGGAGAATTATCTCACATCAGTATGCAAAAATGCCTAGTAAAACACTAAGCAGTAAATATAAATATAATGTATTAAAGTAAGTCAAATAACTGAACTTAGAGAATATACTTAAAAGCTTTATATTTAAAAAAGCAAACAAACATGAAAGAGTGAAAGAAAATATAGCCAATGAGGTGGGATTAGTGGTTAGATACTTTCTCTTATGGAAACCAATGTAAGAGAGAGTTTACAAGCTTAACAGACAATTGCTTGTTTACATAACACTTCTACCGTCACTGGGAATTTTAATCCCTTTTTTCTCATCTTTCATTGCAGCTACATGTCAATCAATAAAGCTGTCACAATCTTGTATGACTCCTTACTACTGGGCTATAGGTGATTGTAGAAGCCCAGTAATTGAGCCCGAGTTTGAGCATCTATCCCTTCCAAAGACCCTCTCCTCTGGCTACAAGAGACTGACCAATAACAGAGAACCATTTACCACAGAGAAGCATGTTTTGAAGAACAGTGAGGACTGACTGTAAACATTTGGACTTACCAATCAGAAATGTATCAGTTCTACAGAGAACCTTGCTTCAATAGGTAATGTAGTGTCTGACTCCATTTTTGATGTTTGACTGCAAACATCTTATTCCCTCTTATTCACTTGCTCCGTATCTGGGTAAACTGCATCTGAGCAATCTGATAGGAAAACCCCATTGCTCACTTTCTTGATGCTGTGGAGAAATTCAAACCCCACAAAATCCAGCCCAATGTGGGAATCCTAAACCCAGCAACCACTGCACTTTAATGACAATAAAAACCAAAACCACTTTGGCCCTCCTTTGGCTCCCAGAACATCTCGAAAGAGATCTTTTGGAACTCTGTTGGCGTGTGTATGATGTCACTGGTATGGACTTCTCTACCAATCTTGGGTGAGAAGCTGATCCTGTCCTACTCCTAGCAATTGCAAGAAACAGTAGAATAGTAAAAATGCAAGCCATATTACTAGAGGTTAAGGATAAAGTAGGTAGTGAAAAAGTAGAGAGAGTAAAGAATTCTGGAAGAGATTTTGAGGTGCAGAATAGAAAAAGTAGAGCAACATTTGTTGAAGGAGTAGCCATGTTACAGGGATGTGTTTTAAGATGGGGGAATTATAAAGAAAAACCTTCTGAAAAAGCAGTGATTATAAAAAGTTGTCTCTGATATGTGACATTTAATATATAATTTCTATCTAAAACACATGGAAATTTGCAAAATAAGTTAGCTATTAAAAGGTATTGTTATTTCAGTATGAGTGACTGGAGTAGGACTTACTCTATTGTGTCAGAAATAATCACTTGTAGAAAAGCTTTACATGCTGAAATCTTACATGTAGTTATCATCTGTCATAGCTGTTTGGGTTTTTATTTTGTTTGGTTGCTTGTTTTCTTGCTTTTGTTTTATTTTTTGGCTTTTATGAAGTGCTCAAAATGCTTCGTTTTTATGGTTTCCCTAGATATCATTTTCTAAAATTTGCTTTCTTAAATTGAGTATGTCACTGGCATTTTGCACTTATTCAACCTCTGCTTGCCTGTAGAGCATTTCCATAAACTGACCTCTTTTTGAAATCAGTGGGAATTAAGGTGCAGCTGCAGGAGTGTGAAAGTGTATAAAGTTTAGTGATCATGATTTTCACAACCCTCCCCTTGTATTCATATTTCTCATAGGGGAAATTTTTAAATTCATATTAATTGCAAAATCATCATCCAAATTGACACCTGGATAAAAGAACCATATTAAAATTAAATGGTGAATAGACATTTGTGACTGTGGTAATGAAATCTTGTAGGTGGTTATATTTGAAACAGGTCTTATATTTTGCCTGAAAAAAAGAAAAATTAAATTTTTGGCTTAGTATTTTGAAATGATGGCAATGACTTCACATTCTGGACTTGTCAGATAAAAAAAAAAAAACAAAATGATTTAGGTTAGCATTCCTAAAACATATAGTAAGAAGCTTATTTATGAATCCTCCAATTTTATAGCTATAAAATAATCAAAAATCATGAATTCTGTTTTTCCTTGATCTAGTTTGTTTCAGATTATGTTTCTGCCCATCCTAGACTGTTTGAATAGAATATCAGGGAACTGAAAAAAGCACTGATCAAATGTAATAAGTGTGGTTTTACAAACCTAAAAAACAGTATAATAGAAGAAATATGATTATTATTAAGGAGAATTTGTAATCTAATTGATGCAAATTATTCTCCAGAGACCATTATATTATCTGTAGGATACAAGATTTTAAAATTAATTTGGTGGTGAAAAATCACAAAAAAGTTTAATCAGTGTAACCACATGCCAAAATTGATTTTTAATCACTTTTATCAGGTGGGTAAGGGTCTTGGGAATAATAGATGCAAATTCAGGATAAAAAAATAACACATTCAGAATAAAAAGTAATAAGAGCAATGAATTTCTGAAAAAATTGTTATAATTATGATTTAAAGGGTATTCATACATCGATTAGGATTTGGAGAAGATGACTTTTCTTATAAATTATATTACTGTATAATATGGTATGTTCAGTTTGTCCTTTTGTGTTGAGAGACAGAAAAAGAAAGGGAGATAAAGAGAGAGGACTGACAGAGAGTCACATACAAAGAGGAAGAGAGCTGGGTATTAGTGATGTTCTGTGAGCAACATGAGATATTCTGGAAATAAGAACAAAACAAGAAAATATAGTATATATAATTGCTTTGAATAACCCATGCCCTGGCTAGAGAGTAAAACAAAATGTAGTCCTTTTGTTGCAGTTTGGGGTTTATTTATTTCCTTCGTGTGCAGATTTCATCTTTTCTGACAAGAGGAAGAGCAACACACTCCATGTGGAATGGGTACACCAGTTATTGCTTCTACAAGGAGTCTAGAGTGTATATCCTGAGGGTTCTAAGATCTCAGTTTCTTAGGGAAATGTGCTATGCTTCCTTGTTCCTGACAATAATAGTTATTAGTGGCTCACATTTTTATTAAGCACTTACTATGCACTAGAAATTTCCTTGGTCATTGAAGTTGCCTAGCTCAAACTTTTGGGAACCAGAAGGCTGGTACTTTTCTAAAAAAACTGTTGATTTCCTTCTATATGGTATTGGCAACAGTGAACTGGGAAAATAGACACAAAATAATTCTCTATTAAGTAATATAAACAAATCAATAAATGTTTCTTGTTTTAAATTGGGACTAGGCTACTGACAAAATGGTAGAACTCATTAGAGAATTGGGGCATTTATTAATTATATAACCAATCTAAGCACTCTGAGAAATAAGCTAACATGAGCTTTAATCAAAAAATGGCCAAGGGCAAATAGATCATTTTTTAAACAAAGTAAATATGACCCTCAGTCTTCCCCTGTCCACTCTACCTGCAGAGATATAAGCACAGAGGAACAAGAGCCAGGTTTATACAGAGCTAATCACTCAAATCATTCTATTGATATAAATAAAACACACTCTCCTGAGGAAAATGGAATCACAGTTGAATGTCACAGTTGCAGACAGCTAAGTATACAAATGTTAGAGTTAAAATGTATTTTATTGAAGAATTCACTATTAAAATGAGGAAATAACAAAAACTTCAGTAGGAAATCTGAACAAAAATATGAAAGAAAATGTCAAGTTTCTTTTTATGTATTTCTAAACAAAAGAAGTTGCAAGGAAAGAAGTCATAGGGCGTAATTTCATTGTTGAATTCTAGCTGGGCATCTAAACGTATCATCATCTTTAAAAATGGAGACAGAAAGCTTAGCTGAAACGTAAGTAATTTTCTTATAATTCAAATACAAGAGCCCAACAGCCCAGGGGCATCTGATTTGAGCTGTAGTTTATAAACAGTAGTATTTCAATTCTGAGGTTTAAGCCAATTTCCAAAATTATTTGGAAAACCAAGTCTCTAATTTCTAATTAAGAGATCTGAAACAGGATGATTAGAAGAATACTTCATTATGGCAAGAAGTTGTGACATAATGTGATAGTATTATGCAATTTCCTAGGAGAGGTAAATTAAACATTTAAATATGTGACTTTGTATTTTGTTAGCATCCACCTAATAAATTTAATTAAATATTTCAGGTTTATAAACTCAAGAAATATACTTTGTTGCATGTGGGTTGAGCAAAATAAATATATGTATATTTAGTTTTTGCTAATTAGATGGTGAATCTTACACAAAAGATTCCAAACTAGCAGTTCAAAGCTAGAGTAATCAGCATTTTAATAAGCCCCTGAGTAATTCTGAAGAAGTTGTCCCTAGACCACATTCAAAGAATCATTATTTTGGGGCTCCTGGGTGGCTCAGTTGGTTAAGCACCCAACTCTTGGTTTCAGCTCAGGTCATGATCTCGCAGTCATGACCTCGCAGTCATGAGACAGAGCCCCAAGTTGGACTCCTCTCTCAGTGTGGAGTCTAGTTCAGATTCTTTCTCCCTCTGCCCGTCCTTGCTCCTGCATTCTCTCCCTCTGTCTCAAAAATAAATAAATAAATAAATAAAATATTTAAAGAATCATTATTTTATAGATTTAAAGTTTTTAGACTAAAGTTGTTTTTATTTTAACTTTATAAATGCAGAAGCATTATTTTCTCTTGCAATATTTCCAATGCACACTCATCATATAATGGTCAGCATTGCACTTTAGATTTATTAATTATTCATTTTCCATTCATTCATTCAATAAATATATTTTGAGAATCTACTATAGTAGATTCCAGGAACAATGATGTGCACTGAACATTTTGTGATGAGCAAGAGGTGGGTAGTTATTCTTGCACTTGCAAAGAGTAAACGATGACTTAAGACTAGTAAAATAGGGGAACCTGACTGGCTCAGTTGCAAGAGCATGCGACTCAATCTCAGGGTTGTGAGTTCGAGCCCCACATTGGGTGTAGAATACTTAAAACTAAATAAATTTATTTTTTAAAAAAGAACAGTAAGACAACAAAGATTAAAATATAATAAAAATAATATCATTCCATATCTCCATTAGAAATCTATAATGTTTACTTACAACAAGATTTCAAAATTAAAAACAAAATTACCTAAAGTAGCATCAAAATATCTAGTGCCTCTGAATAAATCTAAGAAAATATATGCAAGATATCTATGCAGAAAATAATGCAACTCTTTTGACAGATATTCCAGAAAACCCCAATACCTGGAGATAAACATACTGTTTATGATTTGGAAACTCAAGATGTCAATTTATATTAAATGGAAATACAGATATATTGCATACCCAGTAACACATCTCCTTAGAATGTTTGGAAGGTGGATGAAGAAATCTAACATGCTGATTTTAAAATTAATGAAGGGATACAAAGTTTTGAGTCTGGCCCAAATACTCTGAAGAAGAATAACAAAATGGTAAGAATGCTCTACCAAATGGTAAGATTTATCATACAGTATAGCTGTTAAATAGGACTATACTACAGCAAGATTAGACAAAACTGAGAGTTGCAAGCATGTGACCTACAGGCCAATCATCACTTTTTGTAAATAAAGTTTCATTAGAATATAGCTATTCTATGCTACACCAATTTGTCACCACAGAATGTATGGCCCAATGCCTAAAATGTTTTCTATCTGGTCTTTTAAGAGACAGTTTGCCAATCCCTGAGCAAGAACAGTGAAGCAAACTAGAAAACCCAGAATTATGCACATGTGTATATTTGTATATGACAAAGATATAATTGAAGAGCAGTTGAAAATATGGAGAAAATGACCAAACGTCATGCCCTAAACACACACACACACAGCTCTATATGTAAATGAAAAGGCATGTAAATTTGATTACATTGAAGTCATCAACTTCAGAAACATCATTAAGAAAAGGAAGCCATGTGGTAGAAGATATTTGCCACACATGTAACTGGCAAAGGGATTATATTCATAATAGTTTTAGAATTGAAATATATTAGTAAGAAAAGTCAGATAACCTAATATAAATGTTTGCAGCAAAGAAAAAATGAAAGAGAAAAGGGAAGGAGAGAGAGAGAGGGAGATTTCTTAAAAGGCAACTCTAAAAATTCTTCAGAAAAGAGGATACATAAATAGCCAAATATTTTAAGCAGGTGGTGAATCTAACTAGTAATGAAATGAATGGCAAAGCCACGAATATATACACACTACAAATCTAAAAGAATAAAATTAAAAAATACAAAGCCTAACAATACCATGTTGGGAAGAATTTGGAGCAATTAGAGCTTATGCTGGCAGTGAAAATATAAAAAGCCCATAAAAGTTATACTTTTATTTTTAAAGCTGAAAAGAATAAGAACAGCAAAATCAAACAACAGGTGTTACTTTATATAGCTGAGAATTCATATACTCTTCAATTAGGGAGTTTTACCATAAACATTTATTCTGTGGTAATAGTTCATATTATCATTATTCATGACAAATAAAATACAAGGGAGGGCGCCTGGGTGGCTCAGTTGGTTAAGCGACTGCCTTCGGCTCAGGTCATGATCCTGGAGTCCCGGGATCGAGTCCCGCATCGGGCTCCCTGCTCGGCAGGGAGTCTGCTTCTCCCTCTGACCCTCCCCCCTCTCATGTGCTCTCTCTCATTCTCTCTCTCTCAAATAAATAAATAAAATCTTTAAAAAAAAAATACAAGGGAATATACCAGAGCAACCAAAAATTATAAACTATAGAGTAACTTAGATGAATTTTTAAATATTATACTGAATGGACAAAGACAGAAACAAAAATACTGAATGATTTCATTTCTATAAATTTTGAAAACAGGTGAAACTACAGTATAGAGTAGTTACATTGTTGTTGCTTTTGCAAATTTGTTATTCTGTACATCTGGATGTTTTTACACATTCTCTTGTGATATATTTTATGATTTAAAATGTTTAGAAATTAAAATCTTCAGTAGAAAAATGGTAAAATGTATCACAGGCAATTCATGGAAGGGGAAATCTGAATGACTATTAAACATATGGAAGAACACTCAACATCAGTAATGATCAAAAAAATTCAAGTTAGAACTAGACATAGTTTTCACATCTGTCAGTTCTGCAAGATTTAAAGTCTGATAACTTATTTCTTTTACCAGTGTTGAATATAATGTTAAAAATATAACTCATTTAAATTGCTATTGGGAGTGTAAATTGTTAAAATCACCTTGAAGAGAAATTTGACTCTAATCCATTAAAGTTTTGACAATGTGCATACTTGGGAATCCAATAATTCTGCATTCAGAAATCTACACTGAGAAAAACTTTTCCATGTGCAGACAAGGGGACAATTTTATGAATGTTCACTGCAGGCCTCTTAACATTGTAAGTATACTGATAATGCAACCATCTTTCAGTAGAAGTATGAAAAAATAGATACATATTTATTTATTCAGCAAAATAATGTATTTAAGCCAAAATCAATAAACAAACACCATGTATATTGGTATAAATAAATTTCAAAAACCTAATGTGGAATAAAAATGATTTGTAAACTATTTCAAGTATGGTAGGCAAATTCACCCTTTTTAAGAGCATGGAAGGGAGATTAAATGCATAGCTACAGATAATTAGTTCCTTTATTTTCTCAACATGTCAAGAGAGGTGAGTTCAACTCAAAATGAGAAAGGGAAGATAGTACTAGAGATTTGTGTATTAGAAGAATAGGTATGAAATCATCTTCTTGAAAAGCAGAAGAGTGAAATCCTTGGGGAAATTAGCACTTTCACCACTGGTGCTGAGGTCCCATCTGAGGTTTATGGTACAATTAAATGGAACCCAGTTAGCAGGGACCTATGGTTTTCACTAGCCATGTTCAGCTACTGATGTGAAGATGCAGAAAAGGTAAAATTTGTTCATCACTGGGGTTTAGAATTTTCTAGGCTAGGTGCTGGAGTAGGGAGTGAGGTACAAGAGAGTAAAGAGTTTATGAACTGCATGGTTCTGGTGGGGAGGCATAAAATCTAAGCTGGAAACAAGAAAAAGAAAACAGGAGGAGTTGACAAATGGAATAACTGGATTGGTTTATGGGACAGAAAAATGTGTGCAGTGCTTGCACTCATGTAAAGGAGCAGAGAAAATAGTAAATTTGGTGAAAGAATTGAATGTATGAAGTTAGGATTTCAGAGATGATGTAGTAATTGGTAACAAAAATATCTACCACAGGAGAGATAAGTAAAGTGGAATTCAGAAGTAGGTTGGGAAGTATAGATGCCAAAGACCTAGGAGGCCAGGGAATTGAATCAATCATTAATATAAATTTAGACCATGTCAAGAATAATGACAAAAATGGTGATGTAAGAGAAAATGGTAAACTAGGTGACAGAATGAGAATTCAAGAATGAAGAGGTGTGATGGGGTGTCTGCATGGTTCAGTGGGTTAAGCATCCAGCTCTTGATTTCAGCTCAGATCATGATCTCAGGGTCCTGAGATTGGGCCCTGTGTTGGGGTTGGGCTCCGTGCTCAGTGTGGAGTCTGCTTGTTGCTCTCCCTCTTCTCCTCCTCCTCCTCTCTTTCTCTCAAATAGATAAATAAAGTCTTTTAAAAAAAGAATGAAGAGGAGTGAGAAATATTAGTAGATGCCAACATCAAGACAGGAAATAGTAAAGACT
The DNA here is from genome assembly GCF_002201575.2 of Neomonachus schauinslandi. Classification (NCBI taxonomy): domain Eukaryota; kingdom Metazoa; phylum Chordata; class Mammalia; order Carnivora; family Phocidae; genus Neomonachus; species Neomonachus schauinslandi. Next base: position 76,507,156 of record NC_058413.1, on the reverse strand, counting down.
AATGGCATAACTTGAAAGAATTCTTGGTTTTTGAGATATAACAAATGGTCTGTATATTCAAATGAGATACAAGGAGATATACCATCTTCAGGCCTTGTAATACATGGAGTATAAAGCTTACATTTTTGAAGGCTGCATTGGCTGTCACATCTTCAGCAAAATAAGGTGATAACAAGGGAGTTCAAAGAAGGGTTTGAAACTGGTTGGGAGATGGGGACTGCAGTTGACAAAAGGTGTTACAAGGGGAACAGAGGTAAGGTTTGGAAGTAGGAGAATGAGGAAAATTGGGTCACTAGGGAATTTACAGAGCCATAGGGGATGAGATTCAGTGGTGAGAGATTTATTGGACTTTAGACTTGCTAGCAACAGGAGGTAAACAGAGTTCATGATGAGATTTTCTTGAATTTCCCACAGGAAAGATAAATCATCAGTTGAAATAGAGCTTCTCTCACGTTTTTTTAAATTAATATTAGTGTTATATAAAAATTTGAGATATGAAAATATGTAATATACTTATAAAATAAAGTTGGTGGAATTGGAATACTTTTTATGTTCCTTAAAATAATTTAATATTTGTAAGAAATAGAATCAAATTACAAAATGCCAGTCTTCTGTTTTATGTTTAAACACTTGAATTTATAGAATTAATTTTTTTTTTTAAGATTTTATTTATTTGAGAGAGAGAATGAGAGAGAGCGAGTACATGAGAGGGGGGAGGGTCAGAGGGAGAAGCAGGCTCCCTGCCGAGCAGGGAGCCCGATGCGGGACTCGATCCAGGGACTCCAGGATCATGACCTGAGCCGAAGGCAGTCGCTTAACCAACTGAGCCACCCAGGCGCCCTATAGAATTAATTTTTTTATTTTGTTTCATTTTACTCACTTTTACTTTTGCTACGAAATCTAAAGTAACTTTTATTTTATTTTATTATTGATTTATTTTTATTATGATAAGAATATGTAACACAAGATCTACCCTCTTAACAAACTTTTTAGGTACAATATAGTATTGTTAACTATGAACACAAAGTTGTACAGCAGATCTCTAAACCGTATTCATTGTGCATAACTGAAACTCATATAAATAGAATTATGCAGTATGACTGGCTTATTGCACTTAGCATAATGTCTTTCAGGTTCATCCAGATTGTTGCATGTGACATTTTTCCTTCTAAAAATTAAAATTTAAGATTAAAATTTAAAGTTTAAGATTATTTGATAATGCCTTAAGAGACTTTCGATTTCCCCAAGGCAACATGATAATTTTCAAAGGCCATTTATCTTAAAGTCAGACTGAGATTGTACTCCATGTTCTTCCATTTAATGATAAAATCTTTTCAAAATTACTAAATCTGTTTTTTCATTAATAAAATGGGACCATATAAGTATTAGAATTAAATGAGTCATGTAGAATCCCTGGTCTCACTTGGTGCTCAAAATTTTAGTCCATTTGAAGTTCCTGGAAGTTAAACAGGTGGTACCTAATTAGGGTAGTATAAAGAAAATCATTTAAGCTTATTTAATGTGAGAACCAGGCTTATACCATTGAATACAATCTCCACTTAATTTGGAAAAAAAAAATATATATATGTATTCATTCAGAAATCACATTATACTTTTTCAGTTTCTACTTAATAAATTATTAAATGTCTCAGCTAAAGAAAAGATTAAAGGAAATTTTAAATAATAAGTAGGACAAAATGCTATTCTCTTAGCAATAAGTAAGGAATTCCTCTTAGTGAAAAAAGATGTTATCCACTTCAATGGAAAAATTCCCAAGTAGGCATGATTGAGTTAGCAGCTGGCCTCTAAATGGTTTTACCTGATTTAGATGACATAGGAGCCTAGGGGAGAGAGAAGTGTTACTAATTTTTGAAGAGTCAGAAGGAGGAGGGAGGAGATTGAGACTGCATTGTACTTCAAAAGCTTGGGCTTAGTAAAATGTTGCCATTCTTTTCACCCTTAAACTCTTGAAGAAAGTTACAAACTCATAAAATTTTGCTGTAAAAAGACATTTTGTGAGTAAAGTAGGGAAAAGGTGAGTGTATGGAGCATATGACAGGCTAGGATCAGATAATAAACTCATAAAACTTTGCTGTAAAAAGACATTTTGTGAGTAAAGTAGGGAAAAGGTGAGTGTATGGAGCATATGACAGAAAAGAATCAGTACTTCTTTTTTCTAGATTAGACACAAGGGTCAGAAGAATAGAAGGGACACTCTAAATTTTAAGTAAGTTTACCCAAACCTCAGACAGCCAGAGGCTCCATCTGATAATGGGATGGTGGGAGTACACTAAATCCTTTTTCTGTTTCTAAACAGAGAGCTCTTTGCATGATTGCACTACACTTTCTTCTACTCAAATGTCCTTTTGAGGACTCTTATAGTTGTTATTTTTTACTTCCATTAGTAATTGTAAACATTGAATTTCCTGTAGGCATATTTTCTCTACTGTATCAGAAGCTGACCTGTATAACCTGTCTCTGGGGAATCACTAAAGCTTGTAATTCCTTTCAATGTGTTCCTCATAATAAGACAATGTCTAGCCACCTCTCCTGATCCACTTGCACAGATCACTTGTCTCTGGGAGTAGCTATTTATTAGTATTTTTTTTAATTCACAAAAGCATCTTATAAGTTTCTTCTTATAAAGTACATAAATGATAAACTTAAAGGCTACATTTTGACTAACTTTGTTGGACACTAGGGAGCTGATAGGAATTAACATATGTATGTCATGTTTTACCACCAAAAATTTTTATTCATTTATTTTATCTTGTTTTATTTTTGCAATACTCCTGTTAATTAGTTAGAGCTGTATTTTTATACTCATTTTGCAGGTGAGAAGACAGAGCTTCAAGATGCAATGGGCCTGCTCAAGATCGCAGAGCTACTGAGACTGCAGAACTCCACAAATTCTCAAGTGTACTGTTCCCAAAGCCAGAGATCTCTAGACAGTGCAGTGAGCTCTCTCTCTGTACACCAATTACCAATATGTAAAGTTCTGTGGTCATTTCTCTTCACTGGCCAGGCTTAATTAATCTCTTATTTTTTACTTTTCTTTTTTCAAGAAATTGAGAAATAATGCCTAAGTGAAATGATGTTTATTGTTTCTTATGTACAGTCTATCAGTGACTTTTTTAAAGCAATTTTAGGTTTCAAATGATTTGATTATCTGATCCTAGCCTGCATATTTGAGTAAGACAAGATGAAGATATAAACAAATGACAGCTTCTAAAATAAACTCTAAAATATGAGTATTTGATTTTTGGTTATTTTGAACAGGAATAAATGTACAAAGGAAAATCTGTTCATGAACCAAATAGTGCTTGATTTATGAACAAAAATTCCTAAGTAAAAGATAACAGAATATAACTCTAGGAACCAGGAGTTCAAAAGGAATAGCATAGTTTACTCTTCATTTGGTCAAACATAATATTTATTCATATTTCTATTAGTCTACAGAAAATTAATGTTGTAAACTTTGTTAAGAATACACTGTAATATTTTACTTGTGTTAAGAACAAGTTTTTTGGAGTAAGTCTAGTAATATGTAAACCATCCCAGGGCACCTGGGTATCTCAGTCAATCATCTGACTCTTGATTTTGGCTCAGGTCATGATCTCAGGGTCATGGGATTGACTCCTGCATCGGGCTCTGCACTCAGTGAGGACTCTTCTTGAGATTCTCTCCCTACCCCAATCTCATTCTCTCTCTTTCTAAAATAAATAAGTAAAAATCTTAATTAAAAAAAAAGGTGTAAACCATTTCTGAACTCCTAATTGCAAAACTTTGGATATAAGACATTAATATTTCTAATTATTCTTATTTTAGACTGAAGACAATAATACTATCTACCTTTTAATGTCATCATGAATCATGAATGAGTCAATGGATGTACAGTGCTGAACACAATGAATGCAACATGGCTTATGCTAAATAAATAACACTCCTTCTCCTCCTCCATCTCTCTTTCATTTTCCTTCTTTCAAAAAAATAATTTCATTGAACCTACTTTCCCCTTGTGTTTAGGACCATTATTTGAAAGGATTTCTTAGCTCTCAGTTCTTTGTCTAAATAACTTTTTGAAAATAATCTGAGAAGGAAAATATAACTTATCATCTCAATGTCTGTCCATCGCATGACTTTTTTTTTAAATAGGCTTTATTTTTTAGAGCAGCTTCATTTTTTGGGGGGGGGTATTTATTTATTTATTTATTTATTTATTTATTTGTTATTTTATTATGATAGTCACCATACAATACATCATTAGTTTTTGATGTAGTGATCCACGCTTCATTGTTTTCGTATAACACCCAGTGCTCCATGCAGTACTTGCCCTCCTTAACACCCATCACTAGGCTGACCCATCCCCCCACCCCCTCCCCTCTAAAACCCTCAGATTGTTTCTCAGAGTCCATAGTCTCTCATGGTTCATCTCTCCCTCCAATTCCACCCCCCCCCATTTTTCCCTTCCTTCTCCTAATGTCCTCCATGCTATTCCTTATGTTCCACAAATAAGTGAAATCATATGATAATTGACTTTCTCTGCTTGACTTATTTCACTTAGCATAGTCTCCTCTGGTCCCATCCATGTTGATATAAAAGTTGGGTGTTCATCCTTTCTGCTGGCGGAGTAATATTCCATTGTATATATGGACCACATCTTCTTTATCCATTCATCTGTTGAAGGGCATCTTGGCTCTTTCCACAGTTTGGCTATTGCAGACATTGTTGCTATGAACATTGGGGTGCATATGGCCCTTCTTTTCACTACATCTGTGTCTTTGGGGTAAATACCCAGTAGTGCAATTGCTGGGTCATAGGGTAGCTCTATTTTTAATTTTTTGAGGCACCTCCACACTGTTTTCCAAAGTGGCTATACCAACTTGCATTTCCACCAACAGTGTAAGAGGGTTCCCCTTTCTCCACAACCTCTCCAACATTTGTTGTTTCTTGCCTTGTCAATTTTTGCCATTCTAACTGGTGTAAGGTGGTATCTCAATGTGGTTTTGATTTGAATTTCCCTGATGGCTAATGATGATGAATATTTTTTCATGTGTCTGTTAGCTATTTGTATGTCTTCTTTGGAGAAGTGTCTGTTTAATGTCTTCTGCCCATTTTTTGACTTGATTATCGGTTTTTTGGGTGTTGAATTTGAGAAGTTCTTTAGAGACCTTGGATACCAGCCTATTATCTGTAGTGGCATTTGCAAATATCTTCTCCCATTCTGTGGGTTACCTCTTTGTTTTGTTGACTGTTTCCTTTGCTGTGCAGAAGCTTTTTATTTTGATGAAGTCCCAAAAGTTCATTTTTGATTTTGTTTCACTAGCCTTTGGAGATATATCTTGAAAGAAGTTTCTGTGGCCAATGTCAAAGAGGTAGTAACCTATGTTCTCCTCTAGGATTTTGATGGATACCTGTCTCATATTGAGGTCTTTCATCCATTTTGAGTTTATCTTTGTGTGTGGTGTTAGAGAATGGTTGAGTTTCATTCTTCTGCATGTGGCTGTCCAATTTTCCAGGCACCATTTATTGAAGAGACTGTCTTTTTTCCATTGCATATGTTTTCCTGTTTTGTTGAAGATTATTTGACCATAGAATTGAGGGTTCATATCTGGGCTCTCTATTCTGTTCCATTGGTCTATATGTCTCTTTTTGTGCCAGTACGATGCTGTCTTGGTGATCAATGCTTTGTAACATAGCTTGAAATCGGGCAACATGACACCCCCAATTTTGTTTTTCTTTTTTAGCATTTCCTTGGCAATTCGGGGTCTTTTCTGATTCCATAGAAATTTTAGGATTGTTTGTTCCAGCACTTTGAAAAATGTCATTGAAATTTGATCGGGATGGCATTGAAGGTATAGACTGCTCTGGGTAGCATAGACATTTTTTTTTTAAGATTTTATTTATTTATTTGACAGAGAGAGACACAGTGAGAGAGGGAACACAAGCAGGGGAGTGGGAGAGGGAGAAGCAGGCTTCCCGTTGATCAGGTGGCCCGATGCGGGGCTCGATCCCAGGACCCTGGGATCATGACCTGAGCCGAAGGCAGACACTTAACAACTGAGCCACCCAGGTGCCCCTAGCATAGACATTTTAGCAATGTTTATTCTTTCAATCCATGAGCATGGAATGTTTTTCCATCTTTTTGTGTCTTCTTCAATTTCTTTCGTGAGTGTTCTGTAGTTCCTAGAGTATAGATCCTTTACTTCTTTGGTTAGGTTTATTCCGAGGTATCTTATGGTTTTGGGTGCTATTGTAGATGGAATCGTTTCTCTAATTTCTCTTTCTACAGTTACATTGTTAGTGTATAAGAAAGCAACTGATTTCTGTGCATTGATTTTGTATCCTGCCACATTACTGAATTGCTGTATGGGTTCTAGTAATTTGGGGATGGAGTCTTTTGGGTTTTCCACATAAAGTATCATGTCATCTGCGAAAAGAGAGAGTTTGACTTCTTTGCCAATTTGAATACCTTTTATTTCTTTTTGTTGCCTGATTGCTGTTGCTAGAACTTCCAGTACTATGTTGAACAATAGTGGCGAGAGTGGGCATCCTTGATGTGTTCCTGATCTTAAGGGAAAGGCTCTCAGCTTTTCCCCATTGAGGATGATATTTGCTGTGGGTTTTTCATAGATGGATTTTATGAACTTGAGGAATGTTCCTTCTATCCCTATACTCTGAAGAGTTTTAATCAGGAAATATGTTGTATTTTGTCAAATGCTTTTTCTCCATCAATTGAGAGGACCATATGGTTCTTCTCTCTCCTCTTACTAATGTGTTTTATCACACTGATTGATTTGCAAATGTTGAACCACCCTTGCATCCCGGGGATAAATCCCACTTGGTCGTGGTGGATGATCCTTTTAATGTATTGTTGGATCCTATTAGCTAGGATTTTGTTGAGGATTTTGGAATCCATATTCATCAGGGATATCAGTCTGAAATTCTCCTTTTTGATGGGGTCTTTGCCTGGTTTGGGGATTATGGTAATCCTGGCCTCATAGAATGAGTCTGGAAGCTTTCCTTCTGTTTCTATTTTTTTGTAACAGCTTCAGGAGAATAGTTATTATTTCTTCTCTGAATGTTTGGTAGAATTCCCCAGGTAATCCATCAGGCCCTGGACTCTTGTTTTTTGGGGAGGTTTTTGATCACTGCTTCAATCTCGTTACTGGTTATTGGCCTATTCAGGTTGTCAATTTCTTCCTGTTTCAGTCTTGGCAGTTTATAGGTTTCCAGGAAGGCATCCATTTCATCCAGATTGCTCAGTTTATTGGCATATAGTTGTTGATAATAATTTCTAATAATTGTTTCTATTTCCTTGGTGTTAGTCATGATCTCTCCGTTTTTATTCATGATTTTATTAATTTGGGTCCTTTCTCTTTTCTTTTGGATAAGTCTGGCCAGTGGTTTATTGATCTTATTAATTCTCTCAAAGAACAAGCTTCTAGTTTTGTTGATCTAATCTACTGTGTTTCTGGTTTTTAATTCATTGATCTCTGCTCTTATCTTAATTAGTTCTCTTCTAATGCATGGCTTAGGCATCATCTGTTGCTTTTTCTCTAGTTCTTTAAGGTGTAGAGTTAGTTGGTGAATTCAGGATTTTTCTATTTTTTTGAATGAGGCTTGGATGCCTATGTATTTCCCCCTTAGGACTGCCTTTGCAGTATCCCATAGGTTTTGGACTGATGTGTTTTAATTCTCATTGGTTTCCATGAATTGTTTAAGTTCTTCTTTGATTTCCTGGTTGACCCAAACATTCTTGAGCAGAGTGGTCTTTAGCTTCCAAGTGTTTGAATTTCTGCCAAATTTTTTCTTGTGATTGAGTTCCAGTTTTAGAGCATTGTGGTCTGAGAATATGCAGGGAATAATCTCAATCTTTTGGTATCAGTTGAGACCTTATTTGTGACTCAGTATGTGGTCTATTCTGGAGAAAGTTCCATGTGCACTCAAGAAGAATGAGTATTCTGTTGTTTTAAGGTGGAATGTTCTATATATATATCTATGAGGTCCATCTGGTCCAGTGTGTCATTCAAAGCTCTTGTTTCTTTGTTGATTTTCTGCTTAGATGATCTGTCTATTGCTGAGAGTGGAGTATTGAGGTCTCCTCCAATTAACGTATTATTATCAATATGACTCTTTATTTTGGTTAACAGTTGGCTTATATAGATTGCCGCTCCCATGTTGGGGACATAGATATTTACAATTGTTAGATCTTCTTGTTGGATAGACCCTTTAAGAATGATATAGTGTCCTTCTGTGTCTCTAACTACAGTCTTTAGTTTAAAATCTAATTTGTCTGATATAAGAATTGTTACCCCAGCTTTCTTTTGAGGTCTCTTGGTATGGAAGATGGATCTCCATCCCTTCACTTTCAGTCTGGATGTATCTTTAGGTTCAAAATGAGTCTCTTGTAGACATCTTTTTATCCAATCTGCAACCCTGTGCCATTTTATGGGAGCATTTAGGTCATTCACATTGAGAGTAATTATTGAAAGATATGAATTATCACCATGTTGCCTGTGATCACCTTGTTTTTATAGATTGTCCCTGTAAATTTCTGTTGTAGATCACTCTTGGGGTCTTTCTCCTTTTATAGAACCCCCCTTAATATTTCTTGCAGAGCCAGCTTAGTTGTCACATATTCTTTCAGTTTCTGCCGGTCTTGGAAGCTCTGCATCTCTCCATCCATTCTAAATGACACCCTTGACAGACAAAGTATTCTCGGCTGCATGTTCTTCTCGTTTAGTAATCTGAATATATCTTTCCAGGTCTTTCTGGCTTGCCAGGTCTCTGTGGATAGGTCTGATGTTATTCTGATGTTCCTCCCTCTGTATGTAAGGAATCTCTTCCCTCTAACTGCCCTTAAGATTGTTTCCTTGGTTCTAAGATTTGTAAGTTTTAGTATTACATGCTTGGGTGTTGGCCTGTTTTCCTTGATCCTGGGAGGGGTCCTCTCCGCCTCTAGGACATGAATGTTTCATTCCCCAGATTAGGGAAGTTCTCAGCTATGATTTGCTCAAATATATCTTCTAGTCCTCTCTCTCCACCCCCTTAGGGATTCCAATTATTCTGACATTGGAACGTTTCATGGTGTCACTTATTTCTCTGATTCTATTTCCATGGATTCTGAGTTCTTTTCCCTGACCTCCTCTTTTCCCTTTTTATCTATTAAATGGTCTTCCAGGTCACTAATTTGTTCTTCTGCCTCACTTACCCTAGCTGTTAGACTATCTAGATTAGATTGGATTTCATTGATAGCATTTTTAAGTTCTGCCAATTCAGCTTTCATTTCTGCCCTTAGAGACTCTATGTTGCCATTAATCGATTTCTCCATTCTAGCTATTGTCTTCACAGTTGTTAGCCTGAATTCCATCTCCGACATCTTGGTTATGTCTGAATCCATTTGTAAATCTGTGTAAGTCATAATATCTGAGTCTTTCTTAATTTGGGGGTTCCTCCTCCTAGTCATTCTGTTGAGGGTGGTTGAGGGAAAGTATAGAGTCCAAATTATTGACCACAACCCAAGATGCACCTGTTTTCTAGGGACCTTAGGGCTGCTGGCCTCTTGTTTTCCCAGCCTGTCTTCTGGGGGAGGGGCCTGCTGCACTGTTACTCAGGCAACCCTGTTTGGGCAGAGTTGCCCTGCCCCCTGTGTGGGGGATGGGGTCAGTGAAAACCAGTTTGGGGGGCTTTTGTTCTCTGGCAGCTTTCCCTGGAGGCTTTCTGCATCTCTTCTGAGAGAGCAGAAGAGACTGTTTCCAAACCTCTGCAGAGAGATCACAGTCTGTTCATCAGCGAGCTCTCCAGGCCACACTGTCTCCATTTCCTGTCTGTGCTGCTATAAACTACAGCGTCCTGGGTTGTGTGCCCCTCAGCAGCACTCGCAGTCCTCACCTCCAGGTCAGGGCACATCTCTGCCCTTTGTGCTTCTAAAACCACCAGCCACCCCCAGTGTGCAAGCATGCTCTGCCCCTCTGGGTTTCAGTCTGTGGGGCTGCCCTATAGTCCTTTCCCTGCCCTACTGGTCTGCGAGTCTGTGCCCGGTCCCCAGCACGGGAGGCTATGGATCACCAGCAGTGTAGAATCCCAACCACTGGCTCCCTCCCGCTTCCATTTATCCTCCTATACCTGCCCGCAGAATCATGGTTCCTGCTTCATACCTGAAACCAACCGCCCACGATATTCTGTTTGTAGAGATCCAGATCTATCTTCTTAAATCTCAGGCTGATTTCATGGGTGTTCAGAGTGGTCTGGTAGATACCCAGCTCAATTCTGGGGACTGGTTGGAATAGGGTTCCATACTCCTCTGCCATCTTTTCCCCCCACCCAGAGCAGCTTTAGATTGAAAGCAAAATTGAGCAGAAATTACAGGGTTCCTATATATCTTCTGGCACCACAAGTCTCCCCCACTATCAACATCCTGCACCAGAGTGGTACATTTGTTGCAGTTGATGAAACTGCACTGGCACATAATTTCACCCTCAATCCATAGATTACATTAGGGTTCACTCTTGATGTTACACATTCTATGGGTTTTGACAACCATATAAAATGATATGTATCCACTATTATAGTATCACATAGTGTAGTTTCACTACCCTTCTGTCCTCTGCCTATTATCTCTCCATCCCCTTAACCCCTGACAACTACTGATATTTTTATTGTCCCCATAGTTTTGCTTTTTCCAGATTGTCATGTATATTCACGTAGTAGGTAGCATTTTCAGTTGGCTTTGTTCACTTAGTAATAAGCACTTAAGTTTCTTCCATGTCTCTTCTTCTCTGTATTTTTTATGGCTTGTTAGATTTTTTTTTTTTAAATCACTGAATGATATTCCATTGTCTGGATGTACTACACTCGATTTACCCATTCATTTACTGAAAGATATCTTGGTTACTTCCAAGTTTGGTAATTACGGATAAAGCTGCTATAAACCCAAGTGCATGTTTTCATGCAGATACATTGTCTATTATTTTAGGTAATTACCTAAGGGAATGAACGCTGGATCACATAGGAAGAGTATGTTTACTTTTGTAAGTCTTCCAAAGTGTTTGTACCATTTTGTATTCCCATTAACAATGAGTGTTCCTATTCCTCTTCATTTTGCTTTCTTACTTAGCAATATATTCTTTAAATCACTCCATATTAGCTTTTAGAGATTTTTTCTTATTTTTACATGTGCAAAACATTTCAGTGTATGAGTGCACATAGCTTACGTTTATTTAGCCAAAGTAGTGTGTGTTTGGTGTGTTTGTGTATGCTGTGTGTGTAACTACTTCACAAAGTAGGCAAACTTAATTCCAGGGAAATAGATAAGTGAAGATGTTTATCTTAATATAGGGTGAAACTGTTCACAAATTAAATGCCAGCTGAATCAAAAGTCGTTCTAGGGAAGTTTGCATGTATCCATCGTGCTCTGACTCTCCACTACATCTTCTCCAGATATAATATCTATAAGAATTGATTGATATTTATTATTCCATTTCCATCTCCATCAGCCTTTCTTATTCTGAATAACATATAGTTATTTGTCCATATATGGTCAAACATTGACATGTCTGTAGATTATTCTGTTTCACTGAAATTATGTTGTTATTTTTCTTCTTATTGTTAGTTGTGGAGAGTCTGATCCTTCTATTGATTTATAGAGCTTACTCAATGGCAAACAATCTGCTATACTGTACTTGTGTGCACATACTGTATTATCTCTGTGACTTGGGACCTTTAGCAGTTAGGTTGATTTTTTTCTTCTTTTAATTTTCTCCATCTCTCTCTTTTTTCCTAAGGAAATGGAAGATTATTTATAATTCTAATCAGGAAAAAATTCAATTGTATTTGAGAGTTTTCTGTTACTTACATATACATTCATCTTTATGAACTGTTAAAAGTGAATAGAAAGGTAACTTAAGTATCTGTCATTTTTTTTTTTCCCCTGAACAAGGGTTTGTTTTGTTTTGTTTTGTCTGGTCCTCATTGTTGTTGTTTCAGGTATTGTGCTATGGGGAACTATGCACATGATAGCCACTGCTCTGAAGTTAAATAATGAGGAAAACAATAAACAATGTTATTTGTATGTATGGTATGTTGGGCAGGGTGAGATACCAAAATACATAAGTCTTCCTTCCTTCCTCCCTCCCTCCTTTCCATCCTTCCTTCCTTCCCTTAGTTTTTCTGTCTTCCATATATTTATTCTTTAAGTGTTTATTCCTCAAATATGTACTATTCTCAAGGTACTGTGTAAAATGTCTCAATTAGGTAATTCTTATATGTGTTTTGAACATCCATTTTAGATCATAGTTTCAACATTGAATGAAAGAAGTTTACAGTTTTGTGTTCCTTAAATGGATATCAATTGAGAATATAACAAATCATATTATAATATCTATCTCAATGAATTTACAGACTTGAAACTATAATGGAATTTTTATTTGGCATTATAATGTAAAAGAGTACATGAATTATTAGCCTAAATTTTTATATATATATACCTCACACAAAATATGGAAATTTTACTTGAGAGGAAATTTACTATATAATGAAAATGTATTTCCTCAAATCAAGTTTAGAGAATCAAGCCCAAGGCCTCTTGCTTCAATTTTCATTTATTTCCTTATGTTGCCATGCACAGCAGGAAAAAAATGTCCCATAAGCACAGGACCTTTAAATGAAAACCATTTCATTGAAAAACCTGTGCTTAAAAAGTATTATCTGATCTACAATTTGGGATTCTGCATGTTGTTAGATGACTAAGGTCCAAGTCTCAGTAAAGCAACATTTTGCTAAATGCATATAGAGATATAAAAACTTAAACACAACAACAAAACAACAGCAGCAGCAACAACAACAACAACAGAGAATATCATGATTCAGAAAAACAGTACAATGAGGACTGAATGGTCTCCTGACCAGCAACACAGTTTTGCCAAAACATGATTGTTTTTCTCTAGGGAAAATCACTTCAAATTGCCAAAGATCTATCGCCAAAAAAGACATTACCTATTTCATGCATTTATTATCATAATATATGAATTTAATACCCAAGATGTGCAGAATGCTGAGTTAATTGATATGATGTGCATACTGGGTCCCTCTTTGCAAAAACAAGTGTGAAAATTTTTCTATCAATTGCTTATACCCGTAGTTCAATATCTCAGATCAAGGATGATAAATATGGCAGCAGTAGATTATTAGCTTGCAACAGTAAAAGGACAAACATGAGAATCCTCCTAAATTGCATAGGATGAAAGGAAAGTGTGTTGTAGTATATCAAACTGTGTATTTGTAACCAGACTGAATTGGGTTTGACATCTTGCTCTTTATATTACTATCTGTGTACCCTTGGGCCATCTATATAACTTCTCTCCAAACTAATTTCTTTTATATGTAATATAGAAATAAACACATCCACATTGCAAAAATTAATTAGACAATGAAAATTAGAGATCATGAAATTCCATTTGATTCAATTCTGGTGACACTGGTGTCATATGTTCATAGTTGTCATCACTAATCTCAGCCACTTCATCTTTCTCTATTTTCATTAATAAATACCAAACGTTTCCAATTTCTATTCATGTCCCTTTTATTTTATAATTTGCAGTTTTTAGCCTATCTTACATATAGATTTGAAAGTGAGTCACATTCTACATATGTTTTTCATTTTTATTAATTTGTATCTATAACCTAGCTTCACTTAGGATTTAACACAAAGGGGCTATAGGTGATGATAAGTAGATCAAACCTAAGTATACTTGTATACCTAATTATCCAGTAGAAAATTTCAAAAATATATATAATTTGATCCTCAAAGTGATTCCTGCCATCACCATCATTACCATTATCCATTGACACTTAATTCAAGCACTAATCTAAAACTCTAATTCTAGCTGTTTTTCCTTTTGCATAATATTCTCAACAGCACTATTAATTTTGAGTTCCCATACTATTATTTTATTTAGGATATGCCTTTTGATTCAGTTTGTGAATATTCCCATATAATCTTAATTTACATCAATAAAATAATCTACAGTAGTGCAACATTGTAGGTATATATTTGACACTATTTCTTGCTTACCTTCAATGTGCTATGTATGATGCTGGATAATACAGCCCCTTAATGGAGATGATGGTGCAAGGATTCAATTATCAAGTCAAAATCTTAACTACATAGATTCCAGTATCTTTTAATCTGAAACATGATGCTAATGCTTAATCAAAGAAGGGAGAAAGTGGCCTAGAGATCCTCTACACTTTTGAGGAAATAAAACACCATGGAACTCTAAAAAATGATATAGCCCAAATTGTATGTCTTTTGTCTTTATTGCCTTATAAATCTTTTTAGTGTCTAATTTTAACAAAGTTATATGAATATGCTTATGGTCAGTTATTTCTGCAAGGATTTTAATGAAAAAAGCTCCTTTATTTCACTTTTTTTTTTTCCATTTCACTCTCACCAAAGGTGACTATTTTTAATGTCTTTTAGTCAATTATTTTGGTATATATATATATACCCCTGAAAATACAAACTAATGTTTCTTCCTTAGATTTTTTGGTGTAAGGCATGAATTATTTGTTCCTAGTGTGGAACAAACATGTTTCCATAGACACACCCTTCCCCCTAACCTCACTCACCACACAAGCATACTTTCCCCATTCAATTATCCTTGAAACATGGTCATGCTATAATTTTGGCTAGACCATCATTCATTGTTTAATTTGCTATAATTAAATCCTGTTTACCTCTGAGCCATTTAGTTAACTATGATTAACCTTTCTTCCTACACCACTTTTTGTTTCCTGGAAGCTAGTCATTTGAAATATTTTCATTAACTTTGTTTTCCATGTACTTTTCACTAAAAAAAAAGAAAGAAAGAAAGAAAAGAAAGATATCAACAATCTTCATCAGTTATCTAAATATCCCCTTGAAGTTTAGACATATCATGTGTCTCACCAATTAATATGCCTATGAAAGTCCTTTCTGGAGACTATAATCCCACTCCAAACAGATTTGCCGGCCTTCTCCATCTGTCGCCTATGGATCCTTCTTCACTATAATCTAAAGGGTTCCTTTATCCCCTATTTATTTTTGAGTGTCCTGTGTCTGTTTCCTCTGTTTCTCTTGATTTTCTTATTTGTTGATAAAGTATATCCTCCAATAACTATCTTTTATTCTTTTTCTTTTTAGATATGGTATGTATTAAAATCAATTTACTCTCATATATGTTTTGGCCAGAAAAAGAATTTTTAATTATATCTAAAGGAGCTAGAAAAAAGAACAACAGGAGCCTGGGTGGCTCAGTAGTTAAGCATCTGCCTTCGGCTCAGGTCGTGATCCCAGGGTCCTGGGATCGAGCCCCACATCAGGCTCCCCACTCTGCGGGAAGCCTGCTTCTCCCTCCCCCACCCCCCCTGCTTGTGTTCCCTCTCTTGCTGTGTCTCTGTCAAATAAATAAATAAAATCTTTAAAAAAAAAAAGAAAAACAAACAAAGCCTAAAGCCAGCAGAAGGATTAGAGTAGTAAAGAGTTTCTACTAATAAAGATTAGAGTAGAAACAAATGATATAGAAATAAAAAAAACATAGAACAGATCAATGAAACCAAGAGTCAGTTCATTGAAAAAATAATTAAATTGATAAACCCTAGCCAGACTTACCAAAAATGAAAGAGAAAGGATCCAAATAAATAAAATCACAAATGAGAAATAATAAACAACCTTACAGAAATACAAACAATTATAAGAGAATGTTATGAAAAACTATATTCCAACACATTGGACGATATGGAAATAACGGATAAATTCCTAGAAACATATAAACTACCAAAACTGAAACAGGAAGAAATAGAAAACCTTAACAGACCAATAACCAGCAAAGAAACTGAATCAGTAGTCAAAAATCTCCCCCCAAAAAAAGCCCAGGGCCAGATAGTTTCCCATGGGAATTCTACCAGGCATATAAGAAGAGTTAATACTTACTCTTCTCAAACTACTCCACAAGATAGAAAGGGGAGAAAACCTCTAAATTCATTCTATGAGGTCAGCATTACCCTGATTCCAAAGACCACACTAAAAAGGAGAATTACAGGTCAATATCCTTGATGAACATGGATGCAAAAATCCCCAATAAAATACTAAAAATTGAACCCAAGACTACATTAAAAGAATCATTCACCACAATTAAGTGGGATTGATACCTGGGTTTCAGGGGTGGATCAATACTTACAAATCACCATGATACACCACATTAATAAAAGAAAGTATAAGAACCATATGATCCTTTCAATAGATGCAGAAAAAGCATTCAACAAAGTACAATATCCATTCATAATAAAAACTCTCAACAAAGTAGGTTTATAGGGAACATACTTCAACATAATAAAGGCCACCTATGGAAAATCCACAGCTAATATCCTCAATGGCAAAAAACTGAGAGCTTTTACTCTATGGTCAAGAACAAAATAGGGATGTCCACTCTCATCACTATTATTTAATATAACACTGGAAGTCCTAGTCACAACTATCAGATAACAAAAAGAAATAAAAGACATCCAAATCATCAAGGAAGAAGACAAACTTTCACAATTTGCAGATGACATGATGCTCTTTACAGAAAACCCAAAGGACTCCACCGAAAAATTGCTAGGACTGATGTACGAATTCATTAGTCACAGGATACAAAATCAATGTACAGAAATCTGTTGCATTTCTGTACACTAATAATGAGGCAACAGAAAGAGAAATCAAGGAATTAATCCCATTTACAACTGCACCAAAAAGCATTAGGTACCTAGGAATAATCCTAACAAAAGAGGTAAAAGACATTACTCTGAAAATTATAAAACACTGATGAAAGAAATTGAAAATGACACAAAGAAATGGAAAGACATTCCATGATCTCAGAGTGGAAGAACAAATATTAAAATGCCTATATTACCCAAAGCAATCTACACATTTAATGCAATGCCTATCAAAATATCAATAGCATTTTTCACAGAACTAGAACAAACAATCCTAAAATCTGTATGGAACCACATAAAACCCCAAACAGACAAAGCAATCTTGAAAAAGCAAAGCAAAGTTGAAGGCATCACAATTCTGGACTTCAAGTTATATTACAGAGCTGTAGTGATCAAGACAGTATGGTACTGGCACAAAGATCAATAGGACAAAATAGAAAACCCAGAAATGAACCCAAAACTATATGGTCAATTAATCTTCAACAAAGCAGGTAAGAATACCCAATGGAAAAAAGAGTCTCTTTAACAAATGGTGTTGGGAAAATTGGACAGCGACCTGCAGAAGAATGAAACTGGACCACTTTCTTACACCATATACAAAAATATATTCAAAATGGATGAAAGATGTAAATGTGATACAGGAAACCATCAAAATCCTAGAGGACAACACAAGCAGTAACCTCTTTAACATCATCTGTAACAACTTCTTCCTAGATATGTCTCCTGAGGCAAAGGAAACAAAACAAAACAAAACAAAACAAAAAATTATTGGGACTTCATCAAAATAATAGCTTCTGCACAGTGAAGGAAATAATCAACAAAATTAAAAGGCAATCTATGGAATGAAAGAAGTTATTTGCAAATGACATATCTGATAAGGAGCAAGTTAAAAAAATGGGCAGAAGACGTGAAAAGACATTTTTCCAAAGAGAAATACAGATGACTAACAGACACATGAAAAGATGCTCAACATCACTCTGCATCAGGGAAATACAAATCAAAACTACAATGAGATATCACCTCCCACCAGTCAGAATGGCTAAAATTAACAATACAGGAAACAACAGGTGTTGTCAAGAACTTGGAGAAAGGGAACCTTCTTGCACTGTTGGTGGTAATGTAAACTGGTGCAGTCACTGTGGAAAACAGTATGGAGGTTCCTCAAAAAGTTAAAAATAGAACTACCCTAAGATTCTGAAATAGCACTACAAGGTGTTTAACCAAAGGATACAAAAATACTGATTTGAAGGGACACATGCACCCCAATGTTTATAGCAGCATTGTCAGAAAAAGCCAAATTATGGAAAGAGCCCAAATATCCATTGACCAATGAATGGATAAAGAAGTTGTGGTATATATGTAAACCTCAGTTTGTTTCCTAAACTTAAGAATCTATTATTGTTTGTCTACCTCTCTGGTTTCATCTTGTTTTATTTTTTCCTTCCCTTCCCCTATGCTCCTTTGTTTTGTTTCTTAAATTCCACATGGCAGTGAGATCATATGATAATTGTGTTTCTCTGATTGACTTATTTTGCTTAGCATAATACCATCTAGTTCCATCCACATCATTGCAAATGGCAAGATTTTGGGTTTTTTGATGGCTGTGTAATATTCCAGTGTGTGTGTGTGTGTGTTTGTGTGTGTGTGTATACCACTCTTCTTTATCCATTCATCTGTTGATGGCCATCTGGGCTCTTTCCATATTTTGGCTATTGTGGAAATTGCTGCTATAAACATTGGGGTGCAGGTGCCCCTTCAGATCACCATATTTGTATCTTTGGGGTAAATACTCAGTAGTGCAATTACTGGGTCATAGGGTAGCTCTATTTTCAACTTTTGGAGGAACATCCATACTGTTTTCCAGAGTGGCTGCACCAGTTTGCATTCCAACTAACAGTGTAGGAGAGTTCCCGTTTCTCTGCATCCTCACCAACATTTGTCATTTCCTGACTTGTTAATTTTAGCCATTCTGACTGCTGTGAGGTGATATCTTATTGTGGTTTGATTTGTATTTCCCTGATGCAAAGTGATGTTGAGCATTTTTTCATGTGTCTGTTGGCCATTTGGATGTCTTCTTTGCAGAAATGTCTGTTCATGTCTTCTGCCCATTTCTTGATTGGATTACTTGTTCTTTGGGTGTTGAGTTTGCTAAGTTCTTCATAGATTTTCAGTACTAACTCTTTATCTGATATGTCATTTGCAAATATCTTCTCCCATTCTGTCGGTTGTCTTTTGATTTGGTCAAATATTTCCTTTGCTGTGCAAAAGCTTTTTATCTTGATGAAGTCCCAGTAGTTCCTTTTTGCCTTTGTTTCCCTTGCCTTTGAAGACATATCTAGCAAGAAGTTGCTGTGGCCAAGGTCACAGAAATTGCTGCCTGTGTTCTCCTCTAAGATTTTGATGGACTCCTGTCTCACATGTAGGTCTTTCATCCATTTTGAGTCTACTTTTGTGTATGGTGTAAGAAAATGGCCCAGTTTCATTTTTCTGCAAGTGGCTGTCCAATTTTCCCAACACCATTTGCTGAAGAGACTGTCATTTTTCCATTGTATATTCGTTCTTGCTTTGAGTCGCGGGTCCATTTCTGGGTTTTCTATTCTGTCCCATTGATCTATATGTCTGTGTTTGTGACAGTACCATACTGTTTGGATGATTATAGCTTTGTAATAGAGTTTGAAGCCCAGGAATTGTGATGCCATCTATTTTGGTTTTCTTTTTCAACATTCCCCTGGTGATTCAGGGTCTTTTCTGGTTCCATACAAATTTTAGGATTATTTGTTCCATTTCTTTGAAAAAAGTGGATGGTATTTTGATAGGGATTGCATTGAATGTGTAGATTGCTCTAGGTAGCATAGATATTTTAACAATATTTGTTTCTCCACTCCATGAGCATGGAACATTTTTCCATTTCTTTGTGTCTTCCTCAATTTCTTTCATTAGTGTTCTATAGTTCTCTGAGCACAGATCCTTTGCCTCTTTGGTTAGGTTTATTCTTAGGTATCTTATGATTTTGGGTGCAATTGTAAATGGGATTGACTACTAATTTCTCTTTCTTCTGTCTCACTGTTAGTGTATAACACTGCAACTGACTTCTGTGCATTGATTTTATATCCTGCCATGTTGCTAAATTCCTATACGAGTTCTAGCAATTTGGGGCTGAAATCTTTTGGTTTTTCAACATAGAGTACCATGTCATCTGCAAAGACAGTTTGACTTCTTCCTTAATGATTCAGATGCCTTTTATTTGTTTTTGTTGTCTTATTGCAGAGGCTAAGACTTCTACTACTATGTTGAACAGCAGTGTTGATGGTGCATGTCCCTGCCATGTTCTTGACCTTAGAGGAAAAGCTCTCAGTTTTTCCCCATTGAGAATGTTATTCCCTGTGGGCTTTTCATACATGGTATTGAGGTATGTTCCTTCTATCCCTACACTGTGAAGAGTTTTAATCAAGAAAGGATACTGTACTTTGTCAAATGCTTTTTCTGCACCTATTCAGAGGATCATGATTCCTGTCATTTCTTTTATTTATATACTGTATCACATTGATTGATTTATGACATTGAAACACCCTTGCAGCCCAGGAATAAATCCAACTTGGTTGTGGTGAATAGTTCTTTGAATGTATTTTGGATCCTATTGGCTAGTATTTTGGTGAGAATTTTGTCATCCATGTTCATCAGGGATACTGGTCTGGTAATTCTCTTTTTTGATGGAATCTTTATCTGGTTTGGAGATCAAGGTCATGCTGGCCTCATAGAATGAGTTTGGAAGTTTTCCTTCCATTTCTATTTTTTGAAACAGCTTCTTGTTGGATATACCCCTTTATTATGATGTAGTGCCCTTCTTCATCTCTTGTTACAGTCTTTGGTTTAAAATCTAGTTTGTCTGATATAAATATTCCTACCCCAGATTTCTTTTGATATTTATTTGCATGGTAAATATTTCTCTACCCCTTCCTTTTCAATCTACAGGTGTCTTTAGGTCTAAAATGAGTCTCTTTTAGGCAGCATATAAATGATTCTTATTTTGTTGTTGTTGCTGTTATTTTTAAATCCATTTTGACAGGGACGCCTGGGTGGCTCAGTTGTTAAGCATCTGCCTTTGGCTCAGGTCATGATCCCAGGGTCCTGGGATCGAGTCCCACATCGGGCTCCTTGCTCAGTGAGGAGCCTGCTTCTCCCTCTCCCTCTGCTGCTCCCCCTGCTTGTGCTCTCTCTCTCACTCTGACAAATAAATAAAAATCTTAAAAATAAATAAATAAATAAATTTGACACTCTATATCTTCTGATGGAAGCATTTAGTCCATTTACATTCAGAGTAATTATTGATAGATATGTATTTACTGCCATTTTATTACTTGTTTTGTCATTGTTTCTGGAAATTTTCTCTGATCCTTTCTTGTCTTTGTCACTTTTGGTCTTTCCTTTCCACTCAAAATGTTTCCTTTGTATTTCTTTCAAGGCTGGTTTAGTCATCACGAACTGCTTTAATTTTTGTCTGTTTGGGAAACTCTTTGGTTCTCCTTCTATTGTGAGTGATAGTCTTGCTGGGTAGAGTATTCTTGACTGCAGATTTTTCCCATTCAGCAGGTTGAATATCATGCCACTCCCTTCTGGCTTGCTAAGCTTCTGTTGAGAGATCTGCCACTAGCCTTATGAGTCTTCCTTTGTAAGTTAGGGACTTCTTTTGTTTGCTGCTTTTGGGATTTTTTCTCTATTGCTATATTTTGCAAATTTAACTACAACATGTCTTGGTGTTGGCCTGCTTTTTTTATTTTTGGGGAGTTCTCTGCTTCCTGGATCTGGATGTCTGTCCCCTTCCCCAGACTGGGAAAGTTTTAAGCTATCATTTCCTTAAATAAATATTCTGCCCCCTTTTTCTCTCTTCTTCTGGGACTCCTATGATACAAATGTCATTGCATTTGGTGGAGTCATTGAGTTCCCTAAGTCTATTCTTGTGTTCCATAATTCTTCTTTGTTTCTTTTGTTCAGTTTCATTATTTTCCATAATTTTATCTTCTGTATCACTTATTTGGTCTGCTTTTTCCATCCTTGTGGTCATTACATCCTGTCTATTTTGAACCTCAGTTATTGTATTTTTCATTTCTAACTGTCTTTTTAACTCCTATATCTCTACGGTAATGACCTCCCTGAAGTTTTCAATTTTCTCAAGCCCAGGGAGTATCCTTATAATTGTTGCTTTAAATTCTCCATCAGGCATGTTACTTATATCTGTTTGATTAGATCTCTGGCTGTGACCTTTTCTTGTTTCATTTGAGATGAATTCCTCCATGTTGGCATTTTGTCTAAGTCTCTGACTTCTTCTGTGTGTTAGAAAAGCCTTGTTTATGTTTCCTGTTCCTGAGAATAATGGATTTATGAAGATGTCATATAGTGTCCAGAACCTAGCACTTCAGGGAGTGTCTCTAGTGTGTGTTGCATGCACTCTGTTGCTGTGTTTTGGCTGCTCTATCCTTCAGGCTAGTCATCTGCAGAAGCTCTCCTTGCCTGCAGTGGGCAATGTTTGGACCTTGGCCAGTATGTGGTATGTTTTCACAGGTATGCTCTGCTCTGCTTGTTAAATGGGACCTGATGCTACTTCCACTAAAACTGAAGTCTTGCAGAACTCTCTTGTCAAGGAGATGTGGTGTGTGGGGGCATTTCTGCTGATCATCTGAGAGAGGGACCCACTGCAATGGGTGTGAAGCACACCTGCTAGGGAAGGGCAGTACTGGCAGAGTGCAGGGGCTGGGACTTCGTGTAAGCAGGTTAGGCAGCCTGTGCTGTTTACTGAAGCTGGTTTATGTTGTGCTGGTTTATGTTGGTGCTGTGCTGTTTACTGAATCTGGTTTATGCTGAGAGATGGGGAAGGGAAATGACTCTGTCCAGCTCCTTTTTCCCCAGAGAAGGTTCTCTATGCTTGCTGCTCTCAGGGAAGGACTCCCAGAAAAGTAAATAATCTCCCTGCTTGTGTCCCAGGCATTTTTCCAGTTACAGTTTTCATGCTGTTTATCTCCAGGTTGCTTGCCTGTCAGGAACAGTGCACTGCACTTTGGGCTGTGTCCCAGCCAAGGCTGCTGACTTTTAAAACTCTAAACTTTAGAGACCTGATGTGTTGGGGGCCTGCAATGGTCTTCTAGTCCCTGCACTGGGACTGATGTAGGTTTGCCTGAGAAAGGCAGCATTGCCACAGTCCAGGGGCTTGGGACTTGGAGCAAGGAGGCTAGGCAACCAGTGTTCAGGCTAGTCTCTCAGCAGGTGGTTCTGCATCTAGACTGAAGGACAGGGGAGGGAAATTGCATTCACCAGCACTTTTGTCCCCAGAGAGGAATCTCTGGAATGCCACCTCTCACAGATGTGTTCTAAGAAGTGTGAACAATCTCTCCCCTATGAAACTTAGGCATTCTTCAGATCACACCATCTGCCCCCAGGTTGTTTGCTTGCCTTCTACCCAGGGGTAGGACAGTACCCTCAGGGCTCTATCTCAACCAAATTTGACCTGTAAAATTCCAGTCTTCAAGCCCCTGTGGTTTCAAAAACTCATGAAAATCAGCCCCTCTCATTTTCCACACCAAAGGCTTTGGAAGTGTTATCCTTTGTAAATTCCCTGTGTGCTCCCCTCTCTCTCACATTTCTCTGTGACCAGGGCTCCCTCCCCTCTGCAGCACCCATGATCCATTTCTCCCCCAAACCACATCTCTGCACTTCCTACCTTCCTTGATGTGACCTCTTCTCTCCCTCTAGTTGTGGAATTTTTTTTCTGTTAGTCCTCAGGTCAATTTCTTGGGCATTCAAAATGATTTGATAGTTATCTAGCTCAGTTCCAGGGATGAAACAAACCTAGGTCCTCTATTATGTCACCATCTTAGCTTCCCTCCTAGCCCAGATATTTTTATCTACCTGAGAAAGGAAAGAAAATTAAGACAGACCCTTGATTTATTATGCAATTTTCCTACTATATTATTTAGGTTAAAAACCAAGTTAAACTTATTTTGTTCCGACTTTCTGCCTTCCTTCTTTAAAGCATGAATATATATTAACTACACAAAATTATAGCCAACCACTTTTTTTTAAAGATTTTATTTATTTATTTGAGAGAGAGAGAGACAGAGAGAGCACATGAGAGGGGGGAGGGTCGGGAGGGTCAGAGGGAGAAGCAGACTCCCTGCCGAGCAGGGAGCCCGATGCGGGACTCGATCCAGGGACTCCAGGATCATGACCTGAGCCGAAGGCAGTCGCTTAACCAACTAAGCCACCCAGGTGCCCATAGCCAACCACTTTTAAGTTTCACATAGAAACCATGTCCACATGAGTGAGGCAAAATATAAACCAAAAATCAGAACAGGCCACTCTGATCACAATATAACAAATAAACAAAAAAACAAATAAATGTATGTATAATATTTGGGGGGTTTTTGCTCATGAGATTTAGGAATAAGGACAGATTTTGGAATGAAGTTGCCTATAGACTGAATTTGGTAAACAATATTGACTGTGTCTGGTCTAATTGATTTCAAGAAGCTTAATCTTCCCCACTTTAACAATATAATCATGGCAGATGAAATTGATTTTTAATTATCAGCAATCCACCTAAATATGGTAAAAGCAGAAACTCTGATTTTTGAGATAGTTTTTAAACATAACAAGGAGAATTTGGAACAAAATGTCAAAAAAAAAGGTTTAAAGTCTCTGAGTGTATCTTATTACTTCTAGTCCTTTATTGTTCATCAGGTTAATAAGGAAAGATGATAGTTCTAAGACAGCTATGTCAAAAATTAAATAGAAATAGAAATTGATTCCTAGGAATGAGTGTAAAATGGAAGGATCTTACTATGATACAATCCAAAAACTTGGACCCCACAGTAGTAATAAAAATACCAAAAAAAAAAAAAAATCTTTAACACTATGTGCAAAGTATCATCATAAGTGCTTTATATATGATTAGGCCTTTTAAATCTTCAAAATAGCCTTTTGAGGTGTGTGTAATTACTATACCGATTTTATAGATGATGAAAATAGGGACAAAGAATTAAGTAACTTGTCCAAATTAAAAGGTCTGATGAAAATCCCAAAAACCTAGGCTATCTACTCAAAGCAATCCTCTATGTTGACTCGTATAATGATATTGGTAAAATATATCATTAAACACCAGTTTTACATATCTATAATTTCCCAGTTAAGTTAGTACATGTATTTCTAACTAAAATAATGGCATTTTTCTAATAAAATCTATTGACATAATCATATTGGCATACAATTGTGCACAAATATCTATCTGGATAGCCCAAACCTTTGTAAGTACATGTTATTTTAACAAATAACATCCATTTTTGCCAGAAAACTGACTTAAGACTAGAGGAAGTTTCTATCATATAAGATGTTGAACTCATCTCTGGCCAACACTATGCAATTTTTATTTTGAGTTCATAGAAGAACTTGTAATGATTGTAAGGACACATTTAGGAAATTTTACTAGATTTAAAAATACACACCAGGTTTTCTCCTCTCTAGCACTCAAGGCAGGCTGGGTATGTGTAGTTTCAGAAGTAAAGCTATAGGACATCTCCTGGGCCTTGCTCAGTAACACTGAGCTGTTTTCAAAGTTAATCCCAAATAAGATGTTTACAAATATCTAATATAATTGAGTTTGAAAGACAAGGTTTCTCAAGTTTTGATATTCTGAGAAAATTAAAACAACTATGCCATTTACAGAATGTATAACTATTGGCTTTTAGAAGATGAATCTTATAGCTTGATGACATTTTAGCAGCCATATCATACCACTGTCATAAATCAAAATGCACCTTATTAAAACCACTTACAATAAAGAACTAGCCCTAGTATTAGCAATTAGTGTTATTTCCATTCAGAACTTGTTTGCTAATAGAGGAAAAAATTGCTAAGCATTTAATCATCTAACATATTGAACATCTAAGATTTGTTTGTTTGTTTTTAATTTGTCTTCCCTGTTAATCAGAAACCAATATAAGTGTATTACTCCTTGTGCCAGGCAATTTAGATACATGTCTTCACTTAATCCAGAAAACAATCTCACCTGGTAGATTATTATCTACATGTTACAGTTAAGGAAAATGAAACAAAGAGCAATGTACCAAGGGTCAAAGGGCAATAGTAGACAAAACCATCATGCTGAGTTATAGTGATCTAAATTAAAGTCTTTGGTTAAAATAACTATGTGTACATGTAGTGTAAGGTCCTTACACATAAATGATTACCCTTGAATAATTTATTCTTACCTGATTATGATGCCACAATTGTCTTGACAAATGTTATGTGATATACCTTATATTTATTTCAAATAAAATACCAGATGCTGGGAAGAAATAACTTTTAGATTACAATTAAGTGTAAATTTCAAATAAAAGCAGGTTAAAGCATTTTTAGCTTGATAAAATCTTGTAATGTGTTACAATTAACATAATTTCTTATTATGGTTTCACCTCAATGTTTTCATGACATGTAAATAGTTTAGCTATCACTCTATGCAGATGTTCATGAATTATTGATCTAGTCTCTGTTTACCAAAATCACTTTGCTCCACTTTTTCTTTAAATGGTATATATTATATAAAAACACAAAGAACTCAATATTTCATGAATTAGAATGATGATTTTAAAATATACCAGTATTCTTTAAAATATATTCAAGCAATGATCAGTGGCATGAACATTATTGAATTTCTAAAAATAAGTATAACAATCATATTTATTAGTCATACTTTGTGAGTTAAAACAACATAAGAACTATAGAACAAAAGAAGACTTGATTACCAAATTAAACAAATTATACTCCAGTTATCAGGTATAAATTTCTCAGGCATCCCTTCTAGTTAATCTTTATATAAACATCTAAGATAGAATGCAATGAATTAATATCTTGAAGATTACCATTCTTTAAAATAAAATATGCAAATGTTAAAATTGGACTTTTGTAAAATGTTAACTTTGAGCCTGTGCCATAAATCTATTTTGGGAAGGCAAAAATTGGTTTTCTTGTAAACTTTTGTTCCACTTGAAGTGCTCCAGTATATTCAAGGACAAAGATGTGTCTCTAATTTAAAGGGTATCTATATTTAGATGCATGTGAAATGTTTCCTGCAGTTTTTCTATGTAATTCAATTCCTCAGTATGCTGCAAAGTCAGTTTGAAAACTTTCCTTTCTTAATATAACACTAAAGGTTGTTTTCAAACTAAATCTCCTGAAAAGAGAACTTAAGTATCCAGGAGAAGAGAAAAGCACTATTTAGTTGATTGGATAAGAAATAAGTGTGACATACTGTTCTGGTTTATTTTTTTCTTTTTTAGATGGAAAATGTTGAATATGTGATGTTTCTTTTCCTTTCAAAACAATGCCATATACAATCAACAAGTTCTTACCAGCATGTACATTACTTTTCAAAAACATGATGAAGGATCAGAAGTTTCCTCCTATTCACTGAGTTGATAAAAATAACTTCTACATAATAACTCAGTTGAGAAAATCAGGAAGGATTAGGTTTGAGCCTTTAATTTGAAAATCATAAACGATGAAAGTAGAGAAGGATTGAGAAAAGAAGGATGAGGATGCACAGTGGAGGACAGGAGGTAGAAGAAGTCATGTAAGGAAAAACTGAATATATATTATAGCTGCTTCTCTTTTTTTTTAAGGAGAGTGTTGTTGCCTTTATGAATACACTCTTTAGGGAACTATCTCTTACCAAGCACTTATTATCCACGATGTAATTTATATAAATTATCATGTTTAATCCTCATAACAATGCATTCTTCATATAGAAGTATTTATTTCAGAACATGAAAACTAAAATTAAAAACAACAACAACAACAACAAAAAAAAACCTAAGTCATTGACTCCAGATTATGAAAACTGGTTATAAACATATTTCTTAAACTCATTATTTTTTCATTATATCAATCCCTTTGGTTTTAGGTCCTGTTGTTTTGAGTCATAAACTGCTTTCACTTATTTTTCTGTTTTGTGTTTGCTATTCAAATGTGTGGCTCTCTTCTATCCCATCAAGTGCAGCTCAAACACCACCTTCTCAGTGAAACTTCCCTGATCCTTCCAGATGAAGAAATTCTTTTATTTCAGAACTCAGTTCTCAGTTAAGATCCTTATTGAAATATAGCTTGCACAATAGTTAGTTTTGCAAATATCTCTACTAAATTATAATTTATTTGACAGGTGTTCTTTTGTCTCTTATTTTAAATTCCCTACATCTCTACAAATGTTAGATATATAATAATTACTGAGGCTCTGACATCTTGAATGAAAGACAAAAGAGATGACAGTAGAATGAATAAAGCAGTTATTGTCCTTCACATAGTTGATCTGATCACACGGTCTTTAAAATTCGAGGTAGAGGGGTGCCTGGGTGGCGCAGTTGCTAAGTGTCTGCCTTCGGCTCAGGTCATGATCCCAGGGTCCTGGGATTGAGCCTCACATCAGGCTCCCTGCTCTGCAGGAAGCCTGCTTGTCCCTCTCCCACTCCCCCTGTTTGTGTTCCCTCTCTCGCTGTGTCTCTCTCTGTCAAAAAAAATAAATAAAATCTTAAAAAAATAAAATAAAATAAATAAAATTTGAGGTAGAATTCTATTTCATAGTAAATTCCAGATTTTCAAGATTTACTAATAGCTTTATAGGGCATCTGGGTGGCTCAGTCGTTAGGCGTCTGCCTTCGGCTCAGGTCATGATCCCAGGGCCCTGGGATTGAGCCCCGTGTCGGGCTCCCTGCTTGGTGGGAAGCATGCTTCTCCCTCTCCCACTCCCCCTGCTTGTGTTCCTGCTATCCCTATCTCTCTCTCTGTGTGTGTGTCAAATAAATAAATAAAATCTTTAAAAAAAATTTACTAATAGCTTTAACTTTTGCATGAAATTTGCATATTTGAAGGACATAATTTCCTAATATTATCAAATATTTTTCATCATCAAAATCAAAGAATAATATTGTTTATATTTGTCAGTATTCAAAGAAAATTGTAATTTCAATGGAAAACTTGAATGGGGAGGAAAAGTGACCTTTTGCCTTTAGGTTGCTCTTTGTGTACAAACTTATTAGTGATTTTGCTTTAAACTGCTATAGAGAAAATACTACTACTACTACTAATAATAATAATTATGTATGGAATCATCAAATAGGATTCACACAAACATTTGTAAATGTTTCAAGTCAATTTAATAAGAAAGATTTAATTTTCTTATCAATAACATGGAAATAGTTTCTGCCTCAGTTCCACAGATTTGAGGTAATTATATATAAAATATATTCATGAAATGTATGTTAAAATATAACTATTATTATGAATACATTTTAGTTTATAAGGAAATAATTATTCACTATATGAAAACAGACTATAACCATCCACAGAATATACCAACCTTATATCTCTTGTGAGATATACAACCAACATCTTGTGAAAGAGAAACACTATTGGAAGAATAAATTTTTTGATGTAAATATATCTTTTTTGCATGAAGTAAAGAAGGAATTGGTTAACTATAATAACAACCCATGATTAAAAAACAAAACAAAACAGGGGCACCTGGGTGGTTCAATCCTTAAGTGTCTGTCTTCAGGTCATGATCCCGGGGTCCTGGGATCGAGCCCCCACATCAGGATCCCTGTTCCATGGGAAGCCTGCTTCTCCCTCTCCCACTCTCCCTGCTTGTGTTCCCTCTCTCGCTGTGTCTCTCTCTGTCAAATAAATAAATAAAATATTTTTAAAAATTAAAAATAAAAATAAAAACAAAACAAAACAAAACAAAAACACTTTCTTCATCATCTACTACTCTCTAGATACTCTATAAGTAACAGAGAAATAAAATTCTATGTGACATTTCAACTCTGGAGAGTATACTGAATGTAAGTCTGAGTTACTAGTAAGAGCGACTTACATCATATTATATATAAAATAAAGGTGTCAATAACGCTACTGGAACAAAAAGGATACCTTTGGGTGGGGCAGGAAGGTTGTGAAAAGTTAGAAAAAACTTCACGGATGTGGATGGCATATCTGTAAAGAATCAATACCAAGAATCATTTTGCAGAATCATCTTAAAAAATTTGCAAGAATTTCTTAGTCAACCAAATATGGGAAGGACATTCCAAATTTAAGAGGGAACAGGAGAAAATCAAGAAGGCATGAAGTACAGTGTATTAGAAATGACATCAACTATTTCCCACCTACAAGGTGCTCTTCTGCAAACCTCCATTATATTTGGCTTTACAAATACTGCTTTATTTTTATTTATTTATTTATTTATTTATTTATTTATTTATTTATTTATTTTTTTTTTTTTGAGAAAGAGAGAGAGAGAGTCGGGGGAGAAGAGACAGAGGGAGAGGGACAAAGAATCTTAAACAGGCTCCAGGCCCAGCACAGAGCCCTACATGGGGCTTGATCTCACAACCCTGAATTCATGACTTGAGCAGAAATCAAGAGTTGGTGCTTAATCAACTGAGCCACCCAGGCACCCTTACAAATATTTTGTTTATTATTTTTATCAAACCCTTATTTATTAACTAGAAAATATGGGATTCCTGAATAGGCACATTGCAAGCAATTTCTCATTTTGAGTATATTTTAAATAAGAAGAAAAACCCTGAAATGTTATATTAATGAAGAAATATTAAATGAATTGTACTAAATCAACTGTATAAAATGGCATTGTTAATGATTATATATGAAGTGAGTTGTCAAGTGACTTTATATAAATGAAAATATTAAGTAATAAGGACTATTACAGAATGACTAAATTAATGTCTAATTAACTTTTTACCTACTAGCACACAGAGAATAAGAACAGTTTACAAAAAGAAGAACAAATATAAGAACTCTATCAGCTTATTTGTTTAAATCTGTGTAAATCAGAAGATAATAGATTGACTTTCTTTTTTGAGAAAGCATGCATGTGTGAGGGGTGAGGGACAGAGGGAGAGGGAGAGAAAGAATCCCAAGCAGGCTGCATGTTCAGGGAAGAGCCTGACGCAGGGCTCGACCTCACAAGCCTGAGATCATGACTTAAGCCAAAATCAAGAGTTGGACACTTAACAAACTGAGCCATCCAGGGGCCCCAAACTGACATTTTTTAAATACTGAGAGACAGAAAGAAAAAAGTCAACTTAGAATTTTATACACACCCAAATTTTCTTAGGAATTTTAGTTTTTGAAAAAACCCAAAAGCTGAGAAAATCCACTGCCAGCAGAGAGACTTGCATTAAATAACAACACAAAACAAAAACCTCCAATCTTCAAAGATTTTAAGACAGATTAAAAATTATAACAGATAAAAAGATGGAAATTTAGGTTTATACAAAGGAAAAAACAGTGATGAAAATGGCAAAAATATGAGTAATATATTTTTCTCATTTTTAATGCAAATGTGGTAATGAATCTTGAGTTTAAATATATATGTGGAAATTGCATAACAAGAACTGTACAAAGAATGGGAATGAGAAAATTAAGGTATACTCTTGCAGGATTTTTACACTATAACTAAAGTAGAATATTAATTAAAAGTTAACTCTAATGAAGTAAACATATATGGTATAAATTATAGAAAAATAATTTTAAAAAGTAGAGCTAATAAAAAAATAATGGCTATAAAATACAATCTTAATACTCAAATAAAAGGATATAGAAAAATAGGAAAAAAACAGAAACAGATTAAACAGTTAGAAATTAAATACCAAAATTGAAAATTTGTGCCTAATCATATTGGTAATTCTATTAATGCTAAATATTCTGGGCACTCTGATTAAAGCCAAGGATTGTTAGATAGATAAAAATGCAATTCATAGAAAATGTAGACAAAAATCTATATAGAAACAGGACTTGATTAATACCATCAACCAGGGTGAGAGGAGCAAGATGGCAGAGAAGTAGGAGACCGGGATTTCATCTGGTCCCAGCAATTCAGTTGGTTAGGGATCAAACCATTCTGAACACCTACAAACTCAACAGGAGATTGAAGAAAAGAATAACAACAACTCTCCGAACAGAAAAGCGACCACTTTCTGGAAGGTAGGACGTGTGGAGAAGTGAATCCGAGGCGATATTAGGGAGGATAGACAATGGGGGAGGGGGCCTCCGGCAGTCACTTCTGGCAAGTGATAGAGCCCAGGAGCATAAATTGGAACTTTTAGAAGTATGCTTCGCTAAGGGACGTCGCTCAAATACACAACCTAACCCTACACCTAAAGGAGCTGGAGAAGGAACAGCAAATAAAGCCTAAACCCAGCAGGAGAAGAGAAATAATAAAGATCAGAACAGAAATCAATGAAATAGAAACCAAAGAACAGTAGAACAGATCAATGAGACTAGGAGCTGGTTCGTTGAAAGAATTAATAAGATTGATAAACCCCTGGCCAGAATTATCAAAAAGAAAAGAGAAATGACCCAAATCAACAAAATCATGAATGAAAGAGGAGAGATCACAACCAACACCAAAGAAAAACAAACAATTATAAGAATATATTATGAGCAACTCTATGCCAGCAAATTAGATAATCTGGAAGAAATGGATGCATTCCTAGAGATGTATCAACTACCAAAACTGAACCAGGAAGAAAAGGAAAACCTGAACAGACCTATAACCACGAAGGAAATTGAAGCAGTCATCAAAAATAACCCAACATACAATGAATCATGGAACACTACATCAAAAACTAGTGATGATTAACATAACAATAAAAATTAAAAATATATATATATCCCAATAAACAAAAGCCCGGGGCCAGATGGCTTCCCAGGGGAATTCTACCAAACATTTCAAGAAGAATTAATATCTATTCTTCTGAAACTGTTCCAAAAAATAGAAATGGAAGGAAAACTTCCAAACTCATTTTATGAGGCCACCATTACCTTGATCCCAAAACCAGACAAAGACCCCATCAAAAAGGAGAATTACAGACCAATATCCTTGATGAACATGGATGCAAAAATTCTCACCCAAATACTAGCCAATAGGATCCAACAGTACATTAAAAGGATTATTCACCACGACCAAGTGGGATTTATCCCTGGGCTGCAAGGTTGGTTCAACATCTGCAAGTCAACCAACGTGATACAATACATTAACAAAAGAAAGAACAAGAATCATATGATCCTCTTAATAGATGCATAAAAAGCCTTTGACAAAGTACAGCATCCTTTCTTGATCAAAACTCTTCAGAGTATAGGCATAGAGGGTACATTCCTCAATATCATAAAAGCCATCTATGAAAAACCCACAGCGAATATCATTCTCAATGGGGAAAAACTAAGAGCTTTCCCACTAAGGTCAGGAACACGGCAGGGATGTCCACTATCACCACTGCTATTCAACATAGTATTAGACGTCCTAGCCACAGCAATCAGACAACAAAAAGAAATAAAATCATCCAAATTGGCAAAGAAGAAGTCAAACTCTCACTTTTTGCAAATGATATGATACTTTATGGGGAAAACCCAAAAGACTCCACCCCAAAACTTCTAGAACTCATACAGGAATTCAGTAAAGTGGCAGGATATAAAATCAATGCACAGAAATCAGTGGCATTCCTATACACCAACAACAAGACAGAAGAAAGAGAAATTAAGGAGTCGATCCCATTTATAATTGCACCCAAAACCATACGATACCTAGGAATAAATCTAACCAAACAGGCAAAGAATCTGTACTCCGAAAAATGTAAAATACTCATGAAAGAAATTGAGGAAGACACAAAGAAATGGAAAAACGTCCCATGCTCATGGATTGGAAGAACAAATATTGTGGAGATGTCAATGCTACCTAGAGCAATCTACACATTCAATGCAATCCCCATCAAAATACCATCCACTTTTTTCAAAGAAATGGAAGAAATAATCCTAAAATTTGTATGGAAATAGAAAAGACCCCAAATAGCCAGAGGAATGTTGAAAAAGAAAAGCAAAGCTGGTGGCATCACAATTCCAGACTTCAAGCTCTATTACAAAGCTGTCATCATCAAGACAGTATGGTACTGGCACAAAAACAGACACATAGATCAATGGAACAGAATAGAGAGCCCAGAAATGGACCCCCAAATCTATGGTGAATTCATCTTCGACAAAGCAGGAAAGAATGTCCAATGGAAAAAAGACAGTCTCTTCAACAAATTGTGTTGGGAAAATTGGACAGCCACATGCAGAAGAATGAAACTGGACCATTTCCTTACACCACACAGAAAAATAGACTCCAAATGGTTGAAAGACCTCAGTGTGAGACAGGAGTCCATCAAAATCCTAAAGGAGAACACAGGCAGCAACCTCTTTGACGTCAGTTGCAGCAACTTCTTCCTAGACACATCGCCAAAGGCAAGGGAAGCAAGGGCAAAAATGAACTCTTAGGACTTCATCAAGATAAAAAGCTTTGCACAGCAAAAGAAACAGTCAACAAAACCAAAAGACAACTGACAGAATGGGAGAAGATATTTGCAAATGACATATCAGATAAAGGGCTAGTATCCAAAATCTATAAAGAACTTATCAAACTCAACACCCAAGGAACAAATGATCCAATCAAGAAATGGGCAGAAGACATGAACAGACATTTTTCCAAAGAAGACATCCAAAGGGCCAACAGACACATGAAAAAGTGCTCAATATCGCTCGACATCAGGGAAATCCAAATCAAAACCTCAATGAGATATCACCTCACACCAGTCAGAATCGCTAAAATTAACAGGCCAGGAAACAACAGACGTTAGCGGGGATGCAGAGAAAATGGAACCCTCCTATACTGTTGGTGGGGATGCAAGCTGGTGCAGCCACTCTGAAAAACAGTATGGAGGTTCCTCAAAAAGTTGAAAATAGAGCTAGCATACAATCCAGCAATTACACTACTGGGTATTTACCCCAAAGATACAAATGTAGTGATCCGAAGGGGTACGTGTACCCCGATGTTTATAGCAGCAATATCCACAATAGCCAAACTGTGGAAAGAGCCAAGATGTCCATCGACAGATGAACAGATAACGAAGAAGTGGTATATACATACAATGGAATATTATGCAGCCATCAAACGGAATGAGATCTTGCCATTTGCAAAGACCTGGATGGAACTGAAGGGTATTATGCTGAGCGAAATAAGTCAATCAGAGGAAGACAGGTATCATATGACCTCACTGAAAGACATGTGTCATATGACCTCACAATCTCATGAAACAAACTGAGGGTTGCTGGAGTGGTGAGGGGTGGGAGGGATGTGGTGGCTGGGTGATAGACACTGGGGAGGGTTTATGCTCTGGTGAGTGCTATGAATTGTGCAGGACTGTTGAATCACAGATCTGTACCACTGAAACAAATAATGCAATATATATTAAAAAAAGAAGAAGAAGAAGAAGAAGATAGCAGAAGGGGAAGAATGAAGGGGGTTATCGGAGGGGGAGATGAACCATGAGAGACGATGGATTCTGAAAAACAAACTGAAGGTTCTAGAGGGGAGGGGGTTAGGAGGACAGGTTAGCCTGGTGATGGGTATTAAAGAGGGCACATTCTGCATGACGCACTGGGTGTTATATGCAAACAATGAATCATGGAACACTACATCAAAAACTAATGATGTAATGTATGGTGATTAACAAAACAATACAAAATTTAAAAAATACTATCAATCAACTTAAAGTTCACATTTATAGAACTCTCCACCTGATAACAGCAAATAATCATACTGTATTGAAATGCACATGGAATACTCACCAAAGTCAGCTAATTAATTGGCCACAGTTTAATACATTCAAATATATTGAATTCTTAAAATCTTAAAGAGGTAGGTTCTTTAACCAGAAAAGGACTAACTAACTTAGAAACCAATGATGAAATCACTCCAAAATATGTGGATATTAAATAGCAAACTTAGAAAGGAATACAAAACACACACACACACAAAGAACAATGGAAAGTATATATTTTCAATGTAGGGAAAATGGAAAACAAATTCAAAATTTATGGCATGCACCTGAAACAGGGCTTAGATGTAAATTATATTTTTTTTAAAGATTTTATTTATTTATTTGACAGAGAGAGACACAGCGAGAGAGGGAACACAAGCAGGGGGAGTGGGAGAGGGAGAAGCAGGCTTCCCGCGGAGCAGGGAGCCCCATGCGGGGCTTGATGCCAGGACCCCGGGATCATGACCTGAGCTGAAGGCAGACACTTAACGACTGAGCCACCCAGGTGCCCCGTAAATTATAAATTTATATGCTTTGCAAGATGATAGAATAGGAAATCCCAGCCTTCATCTCTTTAGGGTGAGCACTAATCCGTCATGACCAATGTCCTTATAAAAAGAGATTAGGAGACAAAAAACATACAGACTCATCATGTGAAGACACCAGAAGATGGCCATCTATAAGTCAAGAAAAGAGGTCTTAGAAGAAACCAACCATACCGACAACCTGATCTCAGAGTTCTACCCCCCAGAATTGTTAAAAGATTAATTTCTGTTAAGCTACCAGTCTGTAGAACTTTGTAATGGCAGCATTAGCAAACTAATACATGAGCCTAAGAAAAACATTCTCAGCTCTAAAGATCTGATTACATTACTTGGCATCTTCTTCATTTCCTTCTGCTTTTGGCTTTCTGCCAATATACTTCTACCGGGACCACCTTGTTCCTCTCAACAGTGTGGATAATTTTCCATATTGTAATTTTCTTAAACTTGCAGAAAAGATCAAGTTCCAACTACTCAAGTTTTCATTTCTAAACTTCCAAAAAGACAAATAGTTGGGAACTGGGATCATAGCGTTACACTGTCTGATTCAAATTTACCTTTGATACTCATACTTCTCAACTTTAAGCTTCAGCTTTTTAAATCTTTAAAATAGAGGTAATAATAGTGCCTACCATAAGATATGATAATAATGATTAACTGAGATAGTAATATTAGGCACATAGAACTGTGTATGAAAATAGAGTAAGCATATAATTTATTGTCAAACCAGGAAGATCCTTTTCAGAGTGATAAAAAGTGCTCTTCATAATCATGCCAGTAATAGCCATAAACTGGTACTATCTGGGCAAAAGTAAACATAGTAAACATTTAGTGAATATTAGTTGCTTTTATTATTAATAACTGATAAGCAAGGATGTCAAAATAGATATAGTTAATGTCCCTATAGTTCCTATAGCTCCTGGCATAGTTGTAGGTTTCATTCACTTTCATATAATTTCATGACTCCTTTTACCCATTTTGTAACATGACCATGTTCATTTTGAGCTTTCAGTAAGATTCCTAAAATCTTAAACAGATATGTTCTTTAACCAGAAAAGGACTAATTAACTTAGATATGTATGGTGATTAACATAACAAAATAAAATAAAATAAAATAAAGAAATCAATAATGAAATCCACTTCAAAATATGTGGATATTAAATAGCAAACTTAGAAAGGAATCAAAAAAAAAAAGAACACTGGAAAGTATATATTTTCAATGTAAGAAAAATGGAAAAGAAATTCAAAATTGTGGGGTGCTTTTTCTGAGTGTAGCATCTCTAAAAGTTTAAATTAAACTGCATGACAAAACTCACATATGGCACAAATGAGATATAATCATATGTATAAGGATAAAAGTCTGATCTCCACGACATGATCAAAGACTTAGCAGATTCTTCTCTCTAAAGGATGTAAAATTAGGTATAAACTTGTTTGGCAGTGTGTATTGGGCCTATACAGATATGTTAATTCAGGGTTGGCATGCAAGATCAGCCTTGCGCACCCAAAGGGGGTCATACATTAGTGCCTGTGTCTTAGGCTGCTTTCTCAAACCTGACAATTAACCCCCTTTTACTTGAATGGTTTACATTGTGTGATTTGCTTCATCTTTCAGCCCAAGAATTCCTAAACCAGTCAGATGAAAACTGTTTTAACAATAAACAACTATTACTAGCATATACTAAGAATAAACATGTATACTGTAAAGGAAAATTCAACATCTCAACCTAGACAGGCTTAACTATAACAATATATAAGGCTGGTTGTGTATAAAATTGGCAATAAACCCATGGTGAACCAATGGTTTTTTGTTTGTTTGTTTCTTTCTTTTTGATATGTTACTTTAACATTTTACTCATCCCCACACAAAGCTTCCCATCTTAAAAAAAAAAAAAGAAAGGAAAGAAAGAAAGAAAGAAAGAAAAGAAAAGAAAAGAAAAAGAAAGAAAGAAAGAAAGAAAGAAAGAAAGAAAGAAAGAAAGAAAGAAAGAAAGAAAGAAAGAAAGAAAGAAA
>NC_058413.1:76354735-76469165 GCF_002201575.2 Neomonachus schauinslandi | reverse complement strand
AAAGAAAGAAAGAAAGAAAGAAAGAAAGAAAGAAAGAAAGAAAGAAAAAGAGAAAGAAAGAAAGACTGGCAGGCTTTCCAACTAAACATAGGAAATGATGCATCTGAAAATACTTTTAGGATGTTCATAAAGGCATGATAAATGAACAAAGAATTAACGATTCACCTTACTCTCTAGTCATTACATTAATGGTTTGTGGATAAGAAAAGCTTCAAATTCATGAATACTGTGCCTCAATGTTTAGACAGTTTATACTTGCCAAAGCTGACATAAATGTAGATAAATACTGTTTTTTGACAGATTTGGATTTGCTTCAAAAATTATCTGTCAGGAGGTTGGAATGGGTCAGGTTAAAAAAATATTTATTCTTAAAACAACCACTCATACCAAAATTAGACTCTATTGTTTTCAGTATTAGTGTCTGGAAAAAATATGAACCTATAAGACCTTTTCTATATTTGCAAGTAAAAACCACACAATTTAATCTTCCTTAAGTAGCCTTACTTTTTTTTTTTTTCATAAGCACAGGATGTGTCTGCTTAGAAATTGCAATCTTAGGCCTCAGAAAAACAGTATTTCATGCTGTGAGGTCTCTATTTTATGTGACTGCATTTGACATGTTTCCTAAAATTCAGATCTAGAAATATAGTTTTGGGGAAAAAAAAACAATTCATTTGGGAAATAGTTTACCTCTTTCAGAATATCTTTAAAAGAGCTCTTCTCTCTAGCTTTGAATGTCTATGTTAATAATTAATTATTACCCTTATGTTGTACAATTTTTTTTTATCTTTAAAACTCCAAAGCCATGTGATCGTGTAATTTATATTATTCGCATCAGTGTGTTATAAAAAAATCTGGCACAAATGACTTCTAATAAAATTTGTGTATAAAAATAGATAACTGATCCAAAGATTTCTGCTATCCCAACACTTCATTTGTTTCTTGTGAGCTCTTCCTGGTACTTTTCTAAAACTGCCATCTGTGGTGAAGAGACATGATGATTGATGGATGGTAATATCAGGCATCTTGCTTATCCTTCATTCCTCCTTTTCAAACTGCTAGTAACTAATGTAGTAATCATATACCTAGGCAGTTCGAAGATAGGGAGGAGGGTTTTTCCATTATCTTCCCACATTTCCACTTTTCGCATTCCCCGTAACTGGTGTTAGATTGTCTGACTTTATTGAAAAATTTATGAAAATATTAACTTTAAACATATTTTAAATCTTTAAAAATTCTTCAACAACAGTAGCAGTAATTTCTCAGGAGTTCTAAAGTTCTCTGAAATCTATTATCTCTCTTACTGTTTAAAAAGCCAATGTGAAGAAATCGAAATCAGCTCAGGTGGTAATACCTGTGTATTTTCCCAACAACCCTGTCTTACTTGTATAACATCTGACTCATACTTTAACTTCTGATATCTATGTTTAAAGTGTTTAAGGGCAATCATCTCCTCACTAGTAATAATTCATCCCAGCTATCTTTTATGAGTTTAAACCACTCAAAAATAAACAAAACCCTCCAAAAGGAATTGAAATATCAGGCTTTTTAATCTTTAAAAGTTTGCTGCAGAGCAAACTTGAATCTACACATATATGTTACATATTGTGAATTTAGGTACCCTATTTACAGATTTCTCACTGGTAGGAACAATCCTACTCTGGTAATCTTACCTTATTCAGGAGAGAGAAGCTTGAATGTTATGGGAAGCCAACTGCACAGAGAAAAGAAAGACAGAGATAAGAACAGCAATGTTTAATACCTTTTGTTCTATTCAATAGTGAAAAGTGGGCACATAGATGATGGATTCTTAACACCTGATAAATCACTCCTCTCGTGGGGGGATAAAGTGTAATAGATGTAATAGAGGGCAGAAATATTACTCCAAGGTTGATTCCTTACAGGCATGGAAATGCCTTCATTGAAATATAAGGAATGGTGAATATTATTACTTTAAAACTTTGACATGTGTGCTTCTAGGTGATATACCATTGGTCTCCCTTAAATGGTTCAATGATCTTGGAATCCAGGTTACCTCTTACATTTGCACGTTCTCTCCATTTCACTGCCACCATCATTGTGTTATTGCCGCTTCGTTCCCTAGCCTTAATTCCATCAAATCTATTTTGGCTGGGACAACTAAGTGACTCCATCAAATGGAGAGGACATGTGTATATTTGTTTTACTATTTTTAGCATGCACTTCAAGATTAGCTACACAATTTGCATGATCCAGTGCAAAATGTAAATGCAGGGCCCTTTGTTCAAAAAACAGAAAAATAGTGCCATTAAAGGTATTAAAACATAAAGCTTTTTCTTTCTTCCACTGTCTTTCCCTTGACCTGACATACTGTTTTTAATTTGACCTTAATATTGTTCTAAGCAAAGAAAAGTTAAAATGTTAAATTATTAATATGAATTTTACCATTCATCTTTACATTTCCAGTTTTAAATGCAAATATAAGAGTGTTCAACTAATGTGCAGAATCGCCTAATGACACAATTCATATTTTGTAGCTCATTCATGCATATGTATTTTGTTCTTACCAGAATAATGGAAATATTACACAAACTAATTCAATTGTTTTTCTTTCACTTCTTAATATATGCATATTCTGCCAACACTTTCTACCTTTGGTTTATTAATGACCAAAGAAGAAACTAAAGGAAAGGGAGCCATGGGTTGCTTTATCTTAGGAGATATTGCTAGGAGAGCATTCCTAGGCCATTTGCATTTCTTAGAATGCCATTGTCTTCTTTCTGCATTCAAAGTAAGTTCTGGTTCAAAAAGAAAGTATGGTCCCTTGAGTTTGTCAGTGTTCGGGCTTAATCAGTTACTGATTTAACACATTTACCCTGTAGTTACTTCCAGATTCACTGAACTCCCACAAGAATCCTGTGCAACTACAAGAATCCTGTGCTCATGTGACATGGTGAACTCTACATGTAAATGGGACATCAAGGAATGATAGATAAACATGATGCATATCTATTCTGCTCACACATAAGCTCTACTGTACCATTGGAAAACCACAAGTTCAAAGATAAAATTATTAAGAAATTCAAGATTGAGAAAGCACATTATTAAACCAAGTATGGTCCTGAGCAAGGGACCCTGAGAGACTACAGGGGTGGCACAGTCATAAAGCCAGCAATGGTAGGCTTTCTGGTCTTTCTTTCCATTTGTTAAGTAATCCCCTTCATTCTACAAATACTTTCCTGGCTTCTCAAAACTGAAGTCACTGTCCCCTACAATAGGTGCCTGATTATTCCTCTGTCCTCTATGAATCCCCTTTTTGCCGTCAATATGACTCCAAACTGCAGAATCACCTTCTATTTATTCCTATTTCTTCTTTGCTTTCATGTCTAAACAGTCAAGAACTGTATTTGTTGGTACAACTTTATTTCTAATATTAGCAAACTATCTCAGAGTAGCGTAAAGAAAAATGGGATTGTTGGCTGCCGTACCTAGAAAGACATTTTGGGAACTCACAGAAATAAAAGAGCGAGATGCAGGAAACAGGCCCATATAAACTACAGTTGTGGTCTTGATATCACCAGGCATCTGCATCTCCAACTGTGTCTCATTTCTTCTCATCCCCACTAACAACATAAGCCTGGATAAATTTGTGTTTAGAAATCCCTTGGAATGTCTCACACACAGTAAGTGTTCAATTAAAAATATTGTAGTCATTGTTATTATTATCATTATTATTATATCCATGAAGACTAAGAGGAGGCTGCCACCATTAACACCAGTTTGGCCTTTTTGGAAAGAAAGACTTCCATTGCTCAGGTTGGATTGAGTTTGAACACCATGAAGAGAGAGAAAGAATTGGTATAAAGGGAGAATTTGGATTGTTTGCTCCCCAGAATCACATGGATCAAGATGAAAACCCACATCAAAGGAAAGAAGTCTCTGTTTCCTGAAAAAGGGAGCAAATCAAAAACAATGGCTATGTCAGTTTATTATGTTCCAAATGAATGTTGCCACAAACACTTTGTATTTCAATTTTTTCTTTCCTTTTACTAATTCAGGAATTAAATCCTTCTTATAATGTTCTGCAATGATATTTTAATTTATTATCCGACCTTCATGATCCCCCTACCAAATAGAAGTTGTTATATGAATATTCCTGTATTCAGATCTGATTTGATTTCCACATAACCTAAAACCTAATATGTAAACTCCATACATTTCCTAGTTTTGATTCTAATGTTTTTCTCAGCCAAAATAATTAGGCTGTAGTTTCGCTAAGTCAGAGAATTCACTTACTCCCCAAATATGCATTGTAGATCCTTGGTTTCTTACCTTTGTTCAAATTGATTTCTCAGCTTCAAGTATAGTGCTTGCAAACATATCTACCTATATTAGACATTTAAGTGCACAACAACAAAAAGTCCACAGTTACTTTTTAACTAAATATACAATATAATTGTTACCATTATTATGATTCCTACTTTAAGGTCTATCTCACATCCATTTAGGTTTTCTGATAAAATCTTTACTAATATATTAATTCAAAAATAATATCTTACTTTAAAGTTTTCACAGCAATATATATTTTTTTATGATGTGGCTTTTTATTTCCTTCTTTGAGTGAAAAATCAATTTTGTACATATTATCACTTAGAAGAATAGGTTCCTTTGTTTTACATATTCTTTTAAAGTAGAAATTTAATTGATACAGCATTATTTACAATGGTCAAGATGTGGAAGCAGCACAATTGTGTATATATACACAATGAAATATTACTCAGCCATAAAAAAGAATGAAATCTTGCCATTTGTAATAGCTTGGGTGCAGCTAGAGAGTATTATGCTAAATGAAATAAGTCAGACAGAGAAACACATATACTATATGATTTCATTCATAAGTGGAATTTAAGAAACAAAAGAAATGAGTAAAGGGGAAAAACTGAGAGAGAGAGACAAACTGAGAAACAAACTCTTAAATACAGAGAACAAATGGATGGTTAC
Organism: Neomonachus schauinslandi; assembly: GCF_002201575.2. Taxonomy (NCBI): domain Eukaryota; kingdom Metazoa; phylum Chordata; class Mammalia; order Carnivora; family Phocidae; genus Neomonachus; species Neomonachus schauinslandi. The sequence goes on along the minus strand of NC_058413.1, from coordinate 76,464,185 downwards.
CAGAGCAGAGGGTGGAGGGGTGATGGGTGAAACATGTAGGGGGGATTAAGGAGTGTACTTGTGATGAGCACCAGGTATTGCATGTAAGTGTTGAATCACTATATCATACACCTGAAACTAATATTACACTGTATGTTACATAACTAGAATCTAAATAAAAACTTTCAAAAACAAAGGTAATAAAAAAGAAAGGTAAAAAAAGAAAGACAAAAAAATTAATAAATAATAAATTCTCTATCAGGCATATAACTTATATTGGTTTCACTTAGATCTCTTGCTGTTGTTTGTCCTATTCCTTGAGACTTTTTCCTCTGTCTCCTCAATATGTCTAACTTTCTGTGTCTCAGGAAAGTCTCTTCATCTTGAAGGTAGTGGGTGGGGCATGCACTTTTAACAATATGGTGCCTATCGTCTTCCATAGCAGATGTGTAGCTGCTGTAGAGACTGAGGCCATTTGGGGCCGTTCTGCACAGCACGTGTAGGTGGGGGTGCAGTTTTAAAAAAGGTGGGTGTGTCCTGCCCAGAAGGTGACCAGCACCATCCCAGAAGCAAGGCCTTATAAAACCTATGGGGAGAAAGACCTGCTATTGGTCTTCTCAGAGATGGGATCCACAGCATTAGAATCAAGGCAAGCGTGACTAGAAAAGGGTGGATCTGACAAAGCATGAGTGAGTGGGGCTTGATATAAGCAAATTACCTAGTAAGTGTCAACACCACGCTGATTACCACAGGTGGCCCTGTGTTTATGCTGGGGGGCAGGAGAAGGAAATGGCACATGCCAGCTCCTTTGTTCCTGGAGTTGTCTCCCTGTGATCCCTACCTCTCAGGGACGTGCTCTGAGATGAGTAAATAACACTCTCTCCTGTATGCCTCAGGTGTATTTCAAACTTCTGCTTCTATGCTGTACCTCCATGAGCTGTTTGTCATGCTGTCTCTTTAAAGGCAGAGACTCAGCTTCCTAAGGCCCTCACCATGCTCTCCCAGAGCAGAGCTCCCTGATTTTTAAAACTCCAGGCTTTAAGTCCTGCTAGTTGTAAGAATTCACAAAATTTGGCCCCTCTCATTTGCTTTCAATGCCAAATTTTTGGGGAATTTGTCTTCCCTGTGATGACTCCCTGGTGTGATAGTCTTTCTCACCCTTTTCGGCACCCCCAGCTCCCTCCTGACTATGGAAGTCCAGGGCCCTTTTAGCTTCCCACCATGTCTCTGCTCTTCCTATCTCTTTAATGTGGCCTCTTCTATACCTTTAGTGGTGGCGTTTGTTCTGCCAATCTTCGGGTCCTTTTCTGGGTTATTTACACAATGTGAGCGTTCTTTAGTTGTATCCATGGGATAAGGCAAGCTTAGGGTCGTCCTACTTCACCATCTTCCCAGACTCCCTGTGTACTGTTTATTTTTAAATAGAATATAATTCTTCTCAATATCTATCCACTTAACCGACTGAACATATATATAGAATATATCTTGAATCATGTTCAACAAATATCATAAAGTCATTACTGGGTATTGGAATTTTAGCTGATATGTAGTTGTTTTGCTTACATACTATGCTATGCATCTTTTATGTAAAATGATTAATATTTTTAGAAAGCATATCAAATATATGAAAATAAATATAATGACCCTGTCTATATATACTGACCTAATCACCATGTCTAATCCATTTTGTATCTCCTAGATCAGGCCTTGTGCCAAATCCAGCCAGACTCCTGAAAGTTTTATTGAAAACAAAAAAAACAAAACACACACCCATTTATTTATGTATTATTGGTTCATTGTTTTCCATTGTAATGGTAGAGTTGAGTAGTTGAGACAGAGAAACTAAGACCAAGAAAGCCTAAAATATTTACTATCTGGCCTTTTCCAGAAAAAAAAAAAAAGCTTGCCAAACCTGGTCCATAGTCTGGTACAATATTTAGCAGGTAGTCAATGAACTTGAAATTGATTTGAATAAATCTATATATATTTATTGAAAATTTATTTTAAACTAGGCTGAAAACATGCTATTTGCTGAAAGTTTATGGAGAACGTTTAAATTTTCTATAGGCTTTGAAATGGGCTTTCTTTGGAATCCCACAGGGTTTAGTTTAATACTACTTGGACAAATAAAGTTTAATATGTTTTTTGAATTGAATGGTACATGTTATATTTTATAAATTTGTTATATTGGTTTTATTTCAAGAAAAATTATGAAACAAGTAGAGCTCTAGGAAGAAATGAAAGTTTTGACTATTACATGAGAAATGCATACTGCACAGTTCTCTCACTGAGACTTAGATCAGAATGGTGAATGTCATTTATTTTGTAGCTAAAATGCCAGCATAAATTAATGTTTATTTCATTCATGAGCAATCAAGACACTCTATAGGAGGAGATGCATAAATCAAAATCACTTCATCTTTCTAAATTATATTGCATTTGATTGTTATTTTTAAAATCCAAAAATATCAAAAATTCTCTAAAGAAGAAATAGCCAGTATTCTCAATAATGTTATAAAGTTGGCTAGTAGACTTTGAAAAGGGACCTGCCAAAATCCTGATCTCTATAGCATATAGATTATAATTCAAGTATCATTTCTTACTATAAAAAAATTGGTGGGTGCCTGGGTGGCTCAGTTGGTTAAGCGACTGCCTTCGGCTCAGGTCATGATCCCAGGGTCCTGGGATCGAGTCCCACATCGGGCTCCCAGCTCAGCAGGAAGCCTGCTTCTCCCTCTCCCACTCCCCCTGCTTGTGTTCCTGCTCTCGCTGTCTCTGTCTCTGTCAAATAAATAAATAAAAAAAAATGAAAAAAAATTGGTTATTGGTTTTCATCATATCTAAAATTTGCATGACAGAGCATAGTGAAGAATCAATAAATGTGTATTATCTATAATTCCTGGTAAAGATGGGGAACTGAAAGGTAATCACAAATGCTCCTTCCATGAATATTTAACAAAATTACAATAGAAAAGGGAAAGGAAAATGAAGCCATAAAACAAGTTAGAAAAAAAAAAAAAAGCTAGTCAAGAAGAAAGCAAGATATTAAATAAGAGAATGCCAGAAAGGAAAGAAGGGAGTAGGAAGAGAGGGAATGAGAAATGCAGGAGGGCAGAAAGAAGGAGGGAGATACTGGTGTGATTGAGTTTAAGTCTATGATCTTATTAACTTCATATTTTCTTATTTTTTGTTCTTTTTCCTGTGTTTATTAAACTTGGTATTTCTGTTTTTGTTTTTCAGTTTTCCATTTTATCATTGTCATTGACATATTACCTATGCATCTTTGCTTTATTTTTTTAGAATTTTCTGAATGATTCACATATACATCTTTAATACAGTTTGCTTTGAAAAACTATCATAGTATGTCATGTAGAGTGTAAGAACTTTATGAGAGTATATTTTCATTTCCCACTTTATCCATTGTACTCTTTTGTCATATATTTCACTTCTACATATATCATAAACTCATTATCTTTTTTTAAATTTACCTTAGTAATTAAAATAACTTTTCAATAAATTTGGAAAGGACTCAAAATGAATGTTTATATTTGCCCATTTACAGTGTTCTTCCTTCATTCTCGCAGTTTCCAATTTCTAATATTATTTCCTTCTACTTATAATTATTGCCCTTCCACTTATAATTATTCCCTTCAGTCCAAAGAACTTTCTTTAGCATTTCTAGTAGTGCAGGTTTGCCAGTGATCAATTCTTTTTTTTTTTTTAAAGATTTTATTTATTTATTTGACAGAGAGTTACACAGCGAGAGAGGGAACACAAGCAGGGGGAGTGGGAGAGGGAGAAGCAGGCTTCCCACCGAGCAGGGAGACCGACGCGGGGCTCGATCCCAGGACCCCGGGATCATGACCTGAGCCGAAGGCAGATGCCCAATGACTGAGCCACCCGGGTGCCCCTGCCAGTGATCAATTCTAACAGCTTTTTTGTATCTCTAAGTATCTTAAATTATTTTTCAATTTGTAAATATTTTTCCTTTATTTGATAAAAAAATATTCTGGCCTCTATTTTTCTGGTCAAAATCAGCCACTCTTTAATCTTTTTTTTTTTTTTTTTTTTTTTTAAAGATTTTATTTATTTATTTGAGAGAGAGAGAATGAGAGACAGAGAGCATGAGAGGGAGGAGGGTCAGAGGGAGAAGCAGACTCCCTGCCGAGCAGGGAGCCCGATGCGGGACTCGATCCCGGGACTCCAGGATCATGACCTGAGCCGAAGGCAGTCGCTTAACCAACTGAGCCACCCAGGCGCCCAGCCACTCTTTAATCTTTATTCCTCTCAGTGTATAGGGTCTCTACCTGCACTGTTTTTTAAAAACTTCTCTTTATTTTTGATATTTTAGTATTTTGGTTAAGATTTACATAGGTGATATTTACTTTCTCTTTATCCTGTTTGGGGTTTGCTGGATTTCTACAGCTGTTAATTGATATTTATCATATTATGAAAACTATTGGATATTATGTTTTAAATTAATAAACATTATTTTTAGAGTAGTTTTAGATTCACAGAAAAATCGAGCAGAAATTACAGAGTTCCCATATATCTCCTGTCCCCAAATATGCACAACCTCCCCAATATTGACATTTTTAACCATAGTGTATATTTTTTTAAATAAATGATACAATATTACTGACACAACATTACCCAAAGTCTATAATTTAATTAGGGTTCACTCTTGGTGCTGCACATTCTGAGGGTCTTGACAAATGTATAATAACATGTATCCATGAGTGTCCTGTCTTAGAGAATAGTTTCACTGCTCTCAAAATCTTCTGTACTTTGCCTGTCCATACCTCCCTCTCCCCTTTCATAACAACCACTCATCTTTTATATTGTTTCCACATTTTTTCACTTCCCAGAATGTCATATAGTTGGTATCATACAATATGTAACCTTTTCAGATTAGCTTTTTGCATTTAGTAATACACATTTAACTTTCCTCTATGCCTTTTCATAGCATGATCACTCATTTCTTCTCAGCACTAAATAATATTCCATTGTCTAGATGTACAGCAGTTTACTTACCCATTCAACTACTGAAGGATATCTTGGCTACTTCTAGGTTTTGGCAAATATGAATAAAGCAGCTATAACTATCCATATGTACATTTTTGTGTGGACATAAATTTTCAGTTTATTTGGGTAAATACCAAGGAGTACAAGCGCTGGGTCATATGGTAAAGAGTATGTTTAGTTTTATAAGAAACTGCCAAACTGTCTTCCAAAGTGGTTATGCCATTTTGAAATTCTACCAGCAATAAATGAGAGTTCTTAAAATTCCACATCATCCCCAGTATTTGGTGTTCCTAAGTGTTTTGAATTTCAGCTGTTTTATTAAGTGTATAGTGGTCTCATTGTTGTTTTAATTTGCAAGTCTCTAATGACACAGCACGATAGACATCTTTTTATATGCATAGTTTGCCATCTCTCTCTGTCTGTCTTCTTTGATGAGGTTTCTGTTCAGGTCTTTTGCCATATTTTTTTTTAAGATTTTATTTATTTATTTAGAGAGAGAGAAAAGAGAGAGAGAGCACAAGTGGAGGGAGGGGCAGAGGGAGAAGCAGACTCCCCGCTGAGTGGGGAGCCCAACATGGTACTCAATCCTATGACCTAAGCTGAAGGCAGATGCTTAACCAACTGAGCCACCCAGGGGCTTCTTGACCATACTTTTAATGGTTGTTCTCTTATTGTTGACTTTTAAGCATTCTTTATATAACAGTCTTTTCTCAGATATTTATTTTCCAAACATTTTCTTATAATCTGTGTCTTCTCAGCTCTTGACTTTATCTTTCACAGAGCAGAACTGTAGATTATCCTATCTTTCATAGATTATGTCCTTCATATTGCATCTAAAAAGTCATTGTCATACCCAAGGTCACCTAGATATTCTCCTATGTTATCCTTTAGGATCTTCATAGTTTTGGGTTTAACATTTAGGTCTATTATCTATTTTGAGTTAATTTTTGTCAATGCTATAAGGTACGTGTATAAATTCATTTTTTTGCATGTGGATATTAAATTGTTCCAGCCCTATTTGTTGAAAAGTTTATCTTTGTTCCATTGTATTGCCTTTGCTCCTTTGTCAAAAAAATCATTTGACTATATTTACATGAGTCTATATCTGAGCTCCCTATTCTGCTGCATTAATCTCTTTATCTATTCTTTTCCCAATATCACACTGTCTTGATTCCTGTAGCTTTATAGTAAGCCTTGAAGTAAGTGGGTATGTCATCCTCCAGCTTTATTCTTCTCCTTCAATATTGTGTCAGGTCTTTTGCCTCTCCATATAAATTTTAGAATCAGTTTGTCAATATCCACAAAATAACTTGCTTGGATTTTGATTGGAATTGTATTGAATGTATAAATCAAGTTTAGAGGAACTGATAGCTTGATAATGTTGACTCTTCTTTTCTAGAGCATGGATATCTATCCATTTATGTAGCTCTTCTTTGATATCCTTCATCAGAGTTTTGTAACTTTCCTCATGTAGATCTTGTACATATTTTGTTAAATTTATACATAAGCATTTTATTTATGGGTGTTCTAATGCAAATGGTAATGTGCTTTAAATTTCAAATTCCCCTTGCTCATTGTTGGTATATATGAAAATGATTGATTTTTGTATATTAACCTTATATCTTGCAATATTAATATAATCACTTACTAGTTCTAGGACTGTTTTGTCACATTTTTTCTTGGATTTTCTTGATAATCATGTCATCTACAAATGAACACAATTTTATTTCTTCCTTCCCAATCTGTACACTTTTACCTTTTTCTTTCTTACTATATTAGGTAGAAGTTGAGTACAATGTTGAAAATCAGTGGTAAGAGGGAACATTCTTTTTTTTTTAAAAAAAAGATTTTATTTATTCATTTGACACAGAGAGAGAGACAGTGAGCACAAGCAGGGGGAGCAGCAGAGGGAGAGGGAGAAGCAGGTTCCCCACTGAGCAAGAAGCCCTATGTGGGGCTCGATCCCAGGACCCTGGGATAATGACCTGAGCCGAAGGCAAACACTTAACCAACTGAGCCACCCAGGTGCCCCAAGAGGGAACATTCTTGCATTATTTCTGATCTTAAAAGGAAATCAAGTGTTTCATTATTAAATATGATGTTAGCTATAGGTTTTTATAGATGTTCTTTATCATATTGTGGAAGTTCTCTTCTATTCTTAGTTTGCTGGGTTTTTATGATGAATAGAATTTGGATTTTGTCAAATGTTTTTTTCTTTTTCTTTTGATATGATCTCCCCACTGCCTTGTTGTGCTTAGGTGATGCATTACATTAATTGATTTTTAAATGTTGAACCAGCCTTGCATACCTAGGACACATTCCACTTGGTCATGGTATATAATTTCTTTTTATCTTTTTTGCATTAGATTTACTAATATTTCACTGAGAATTTCTACATCTCTATTCATGAAAGATATTGGTCTGTGCTTTTTCTTTCCTGTAATGTTTTTGTCTAGCTTTAGTGTTAAGGTAATGCTAGTCTCATAAAATGAGTTAAATGGTATTTTCTCTGCTTCTATCTGTAGAAGAGATCGTATAGAATTGGCATAATTACTTCCTTAAATGTTTGGTAGAATTCACCAGTGAACTCATCTCAGGGCCTGGCACTTTCTGTTTTGGAAGGTTATTAATTAGATATAGGCCTATTTACATTCTAATTACTTATTGTGTGAGTTTTAGCATTGTGTCTTTCAAAATATTGGTCTATTTCATCTAGGTTATCAAATACGTGGGAATGGAGTTGATCTTAATATTCTTCTATTATCATATTAATGTCTATAGGATCTCTAGTGATGTTCCTTTTTTATTTCTGAGATTAGTAATTTGTGTCATTTCTCTTTTTTTCTTAGTTACAGTTATGGTTCAGGTTTTCATACTCAGTCTTTAGTTCCTATGGAGGTTTCCTCTGATTCCATGCTTTTTCTCTCATGTATTGTGGATTTTCTCAGTCTGTCTGTCTTTATCTGCCAAATTTGAGGGCGGCAGTTTGCCCCATAACCTCACTTCTCTCTCAGATCTAAGAAGAATTGTTAATTTTTCAGTTTGTCCAGTTTTTACTTTTTAGAATGAAGTGGTGACTTCTAAGCTCCTTTAATGCCAGATGAAAAAAGAGCTATCATTATTTTTTAATATTCTATCTGCTCTTTTCTGTCACCCCTCCTTCCCAGACTTCAATTACATGCATATTAAACCTCATGATGCTGTTCCATAGTCTATTTGAGGGTATCAACTATTTCTTTGGTATTAATGATCATCCTAGCTTGTTGTCATCACTTATATTTTTCATGGCCATGATTTTTTTTTTTTTTTTTTTTTCTATTAAATGGTTTACTTTGTCCCTTTTTAGAAATGTTTCTGGTTTGCAGCAAAATAATGATTTCAATTCTTAATCCAATGACCTTTCTTTTACCTTTTTATGTATTAATTAACTCTTTTGTTGATGATAATAATTTTTAAATTTGTCCCATTTTTGTCATTATGGGGTAATAGATTTTTTATTGTAATTCTCAGACCATTCTGATAAAACGTATTAAATCACTTCAGGGAACTGTAGGATAAGGACCTTAAGCTGAATAGCTGTAAACAGTAATGTTTGAAGATTCTGGGCATTAAGTTGGCTTTCTCCTTCTAGATGAAAACATGGCTTTTGGGGCGCTTGGGTGGCTCAGTTAGTTAATCGTCTGCCTTCAGCTCAGGTCATGATCTCCAGGTTCTGAGATCAAGCCCCACATAAGGTTCCCTGCTCAGTGGGAAGTCTGCTTCTCCCTCAGCCCCTCCCCCTGCTCCTGTGCACCCTCTCTCTCTCAAATAAATAAATAAAATCTCAAAAAAAATGGCTTTTTGCATTTTTGGCTCAAGAATAATGAGTTGACTCAATGTAAATTTTATTTTGGGAACATAAAACTTTTTCTGAATATATACATAAGAACAATGTACAAAGAAAGTATAGTAAGGCAAGAAAACATACTTGCTAAGTTTGGATGGACCTTCATTTCAATATATATTTATTTTTATGTAATATAAGCAATGGAGTGCTTTCACTACTTCATCTTTTATATTTTTCTCATTTTCCCATATTAACATTGTTGATCTGAGATGGCAAAAACAAGCAACCAAACAAACAAACAAAAACACAATTTAATATGTATTCTCTTTTTATCAAGGTCGACCAGATTTTAGGTATTTTGAAAGTAGCCAATTCACCATCATCCAGTCCCTGTTCCTTTAATGATTCTTGTTTTTTTTTTTTTTTTTTCTTAAAGATTTTATTTATTTGACACAGAGAGATAGCGAGAGCAGGAACACAAGCAGGGGGAGTGGGAGAGGGAGAAGCAGGCCTCCCGCCAAGCAGGGAGCCCGATGTGGGACTCGATCCCAGGACCCTGGGATCATGACCTGAGCCGAAGGCAGACGCTTAACGACTGAGCCACCCAGGCGCCCTAATGATTCTTGTTTAAAATATGTATTTTATTTACTATAGTGGGAACTTATGATTTATCTGTCTGAGATTTCTATGTAGTCTCTTTATAAAATGATCTTCCTCTGACTCCAACTTTGTAACTTTGGGTAACATCAGTTTTACTGACTCAGATCTAAAACTGGAAAGAGATCCTCTACTGTAAGGCAAGGTTTGTAACCTTAGCACAGAAGAGACATTTATTAAACTCTAGTAATTCTGCCTACTTTTATATTCTTATTTAAACTCCATGCCAGGGCACCTGGGTGGCTCAGTCAATTAAGCATCCAACTCGCAATTTCAGCTCAGGTCATGATCTCATGGGTGGTAAGATCAAGGCCCTCATTGGGCTCCACACTCAGTGGGGAGTCTGCTTGAGATTCTCTCCTTTGCCCTCTGCCCTTCTGCCTCCTCTCATGCACACACACACTCTCTCTCTCTAAAATAAATAAATAAATCTTAAAAAAATAAGTTCTTTGTCATAATGAGGGGCACCTTTAAAATTTACTTATTCTATTAGTAGAATTTCAGTGTTTCACAAATCAGATATCTAAAAGTATGCTGAATAACTTAAAAATTTTCCTCCGCTCCTAAGCTTGTTATAAAAGCATTATGGTTATAGCTCTTAATTAAACATAAAACCAAGAGATCAAGAAAATCAACTTTAAAGTAATCTTAAAAAAAAATTAGCATGAATACTCAGATTGTTAGATTCTTAAAGACTGCATCTTATATAATTTTATTAATCAATTACATTATATTTGAAATTAGCTCTTTAGCTAAGATTTCAAATAGTGGAAGAAGCAAGAAGTTGTATCCCAAGGTAAAATCTCTTAAAAGAGAATCAAAATATAAAGTTATAAACACACACACTTGCAAATAAGCATTACTAGCAACAAGTCCCTGGATTATTCTCTGTCAGTACACTTGTTAGCTGCCAAATGGTTTGAAATGATGCTAGTAGGGGCTAGCCCACTATGATCTGTCAGATACTGCTAGGTTGTAATACTTAAGGTAGATTTTTCACCTGTAATACCTAGTGATGCTGTGGTTCATTCAGCATTCTCAGAACTCTGGGTGGGGGGTAATCAAGAAAAAGAAAAAGAAAACAAAGATTTTTAAAAGTGCACCTGTTCCACTGTGAATAGTGAGTATAAAGGAAAAAAAGAAGAACTGAAAGCTTGTTTTATCACATGTATGAACTGCTATGATTTATAAAGAATAGTCCATGAAGTATGCTTTAAAATCTTGTTAATACTGGAGAAGCTTTAAAAATGGATTTAACTGTTTCAGGGTAATGAAGGTACAGATGTAGTTTCTGTGACTTCTACCTGGCTCCAGTTTTAAGTGGTACAAATGTTGTATTTTTACTGTTAAAAGACAGTCCACAAAAATAAAACAAGTAGACACTGTGGGTGCCCAGCAGTGCTGAGATGTGACGACTCTATTGCAAGCTTTGGAAACATAATTTGTGAACAGATGTCTAGATACAATCCTACTTATAGAAAAAAAAAGGTCATATGTGTCTCACAAATGGTTTTACTATCTTATATTAAAAAAGGTCTTTTGATTTATGTGCACTATTTTGTCTCTAGTAAGCACATGTCATGTGAATTTAATATGTACATAGGTAGTATGAATCCATTAGTGCAGTGTGTATAAATGTGAGATGTGGTGAGATTTTATAAGTGTAACCAGGTAAAATAACTCTTGACAGAAAGTAAGAAAGCAAAGAATGTTTGCCCTGATTACTGATGTTGTATGATTTATGTTAAATATATATGATTTTAATAAATGAATAAAACATTAAAAAAGTAAAAAAAATCAAATTGACAAAGTTAATAAGTTTTGACAAACAATGTTGTCTTACTGAAAATATGTCATCAATACTGAATGTATTAGAAAGATGAATTTGCACATTTTTATGATTTTCTTATTTTTTACTTGATTATTTTTATTTTGGAACAATAGATCATAATTGAGACATTGCTACTCTACACTTTTTTTTTAAGATTTTATCTATTTATTTTATTTCAGAAAGTGAGAGTGTGAGCAGGGGAGGGGCTGAGGGAGAGAATCTCAAGCAGACTCCATGATGAGCATGGAGCCTGATGTGGGGCTCAATCTCATGACCTGAAATCATGATCTGAGACAAAACCAAGAGTCCGATGCTTAACTGATTAAGCCATCCAGGCGCCCCTCCACATTTTCTTTTTACTTCAACTTACCTATAATATTATATGCTATGTTATGCTTCAATTCTCCCACTTTTTTCCTATATTCATGTTACTGTGAATCATTTTTTGATACATTGTGCCAAACATCTTTTGGTTCCATTAGTGACATTGCAATTATAAACACAAAAGTGCGGCACCTGGGTGGCTCAGTTGGTTAGGCATGTGACTCTTGATTTAAGCTCAGGTCATGATCTCAGGGTCATGGGATCAAGCCCCACGTTGGACTCCACATTCAGCATGGAGTCTGCTTGAGATTCTCTCTCTCCCTCTGTTCCTCCTCCAATCTCTCTCTTTCTCTCTAAAATAAATAAAATCTTTAAAATATAAACACAGGGACACCTGGGTGGCTCAGTTGGTTAAGCATCTGCCTTTGGCTCAGGTCATGATCCCCAGAGTCCAGGGATCCAGTCCCACATCAGGCTCCTTGCTCAGCAGGGAGCCTACTTCTCCCTCTGCCTGATGCCCCCCATGCTTGTGCTCTCTCTCTTTCTCTCTCTTTCTCTGACAAATAAATAAATAAAATCTTAAAAAGTAATAAACATAAAATAAAAATAAAAAATTATAAACACAAAAGTAAATGCAGGCACTGAAATCTGGTAACTATACTTTGTCAAAGAAAATATGGTGATGGGAAAAAATTGACTCATTAATATCTTCTTAAATTTTCATTAGAATAAAAATACAAAATTATGCATACATGCTCACACACATACATATATACATACTAATAGTTCATTGGATCTAAAGAATGTATTTACAGGTCTTAGTCTGAGATACAAAGAACAAATGATATCAGAAACCAATGTTGTACAACCAAACAAGTATGGAGTGAACTGAAGATTCATCCGTTAGGCAAAGATACTGATTCAGGCTAAAGCTATTTCATGAACATCAGTGCCAAAAAAATGAGAGCCAAATTTGTAATAGAAAAGCACATGTAATGAGAAGAAAGGAAGAAAATAGAAGAAAATGCTGGTTGAAATGAGCTAACTTTACATTTGTAGATAGTCAAGTCTGGCCTTAAATGTTTTTTAATCAAGGTAAACATGCAACTCTAGCTTTTTAGTGTCTTAAATTAGCACTGATAGAAGAAACACATTTATATTCATTTCATCCCCAAATCAAACTGAAATATTTCAGGTAATTAAATAGTAAATGTTAATAAAATTTACTGATTTTGTAAAAAATTTAAAAAAAATCAAAACATAAACTGATTATTTATTTTTGGCAGGTGGATGGACAGTGTTGGGACTCAAGAGGATGGCCCCAGGCCAGTTTTAAATTCATTTCAGATATGTGCAGCAGATGGCACAGTGGCTACTCCATTTACACTAAAATGATTCCATTATCATTTTATTTTTCTGTCAGTAGAATAATTTAGAAGTTAATTTTGATAAACACAGGAAAACATTTTCATTAATTATACACTTGATCAAGGTATAAAAGACAGAGTTAGCTATAGGAAACACCAGTTGCTCTTGACCATGATTCCATACTTTCAAATAAGGAAAAAAAAAAGTTCTTTATAAAGAAATTTAAAAAAAAATACAATTTTGTATAAATAATACTCACTGGAAGCCCTTGTTTAACTCAACATCAGGAAATTATTAATACTTTAGAAAAAGTAATAGGAGGCGATTTTATGATATCAAAGGGAAAATTATCAAATATGTTAAATATGATTTAATATTGAATATATTAAATATGTGGTTATTGCCATACTGAATTTTTCTACTCCATTGCAATTCAGGTGTTTAAACATGGAAAATATTTATCATTTTATTTATATGATTGTTAAATATATATTGCAAAAATTGTCTAGGATTTATGCACCCAGTAATATAACAGATTCTCTAGTGTTAATGCTGCACAGAGGTCAAATGACAAAAGAGCTGAAATTTTTCTACGGGATTTACAATCCAGCAGTGATTAGTAGTATCATCACAGCAGCATCAGTAAAATAGAGGGAAATAAATGGTGAGGACTAAGGGATAAGATATTGAAAAGTTGAAACAATAAATATGGATTTCTTTTTCCAGAAAGATTACTGTGAATGAAAAGTTTAAATAAGGTAGTATGCGAGCAGAAGTCAAACTTAAGTGATAGTTTTTTAAGCGTGAAGAGCTTATTTTCAAATATGCTGAATAATATACATTTTCCTTGTCAATATGACATCAGTTATCTAACCTATTTTTTACTTTTGTAACTTGTAATTCCACACTGGTTCCTTATTCATAACAGTATACTCAAATGAAGTAATTTCCTCTCATTTATAATGGAGATGAGAGGCAGTAAGAGATGTTGGAATTCACATATTATTGAAAATCAAATTTTAGAAAGGGCTCAGTTTTAAAGAATTCTGACATATATTTAAGAAATCATCACCACAAGTTTACTGTAAATCTAATGGGCCACATGTTGAGTTCCTTGATGTCTGAGTAAATCTTAAGTATACAAGCAATTCAACACACATATTTTGAGAGCAAGGTAAGTCTCAGAAAGGTAGCTACAACATAAAAATATATCTGGTTGTCACTTATTAATGAGTCCAACAATCCCCCATACATGTGTGTCTTTTATGAAATGTTCCATTGAATGCTTTATGTTATTGATTTTTTTTTTTTTGCTCAATACAGACGATTTGGGAATAAGCAAATAAAAGTCCATGTTGTATTCAAGTAATCATTTTTCTGGTGCTTGATTCCCTCTGCCACTACATTTTTATTGTGTTTGGGCTTTGAGTGTAGAAATAATTAAAAGGATTTTCATTTTCTGTGCTCACTGTATCTAGAAAGCATCAAATTATTTTTTTTTAATATTTTCCAAAGTTGATGCTTGCTGAAGAAGCAGGGGAGGGTGGATTTTTATAGGAAGGCTCATTGTATCTGTTATCAAAATAATGCCAAAGACTCCATTGTTTTGAACATTTGCTGCCCATACTTAAAATAGCAAACATATGCAAGACCATTCAAACTTGAGGAAAAATGCATTATTTGGGATCTTTACAGAAATTAATTGAAAGCTTGGCTGGATTAATTACTATCTGACATTTTCATATAGATGAGACCAGAGATGCTAAGCTGCTTAAACATGAGATTCTCGCCCCCCCCCCCCCGCCCTCCGGTCTGGTTCACTGTGTATCTCGACATTCAATGAAGATTTGGAAAAGTATGTGCTTGCTATCATGGGATTCTAGTGGCAAAGCAAGTATATTTAGTCATTGCACAAGCCTTAACTTTTTTTTTATTATTATGTTATGTTAATCACCATACATTACATCATTAGTTTTTGATGTAGTGTTCCATGATTCATTGTTTGCGTATAACACCCAGTGCTCCATTCGATACGTGTCCTCTTTAATACCCATCACCAGGCTAACCCATCCCTCCACCCCCTTCCCCTCTAGAACCCTCAGTTTGTTTTTCAGAGTCCATCCTCTCTCATGGTTGGTCTCCCTCTCCAATTTCTCCCCCTTCATTCTTCCCCTCCTGCTATCTTCTTCTTCTTCTTCTTCTTCTTCTTCTTCTTCTAACATATATTGTATTATTTGTTTCAGAGGTACAGATCTGCAATTCAGGCAAGCTTTAACTTTTAACCAAAAAAGGTTTCATTGTTATTATTAGTAGTAGTATTACAGGAAACTCACCCTTATTGGGCAGTGCTAATACTGACCACTGTGCTAAGTATTTTATTGTGGTGTTTAATTTAATTCTTGTTGCACCAAAATTAATACTTCTGTTTTACTAATGAAGGAACTAAAAAACAAATATGTTGGATAATTTGCCCAAGAAACACATCTGATACCATGAAGAACAGACAATAGGACTAATTTTGTCTCAACATTGAGCTTGAGCTCTTACCCCCTGTTGCTTACTGTCTCTGATTGAACATGGTATAAAATCCAGCCTAGCACAACCTTGTGGATCCCTCCACAGGTAGAAATGCAATGCCATGGTGTTTTGTACATGACAAGGAACATCATTAGCTTATGCTATTTATAAAAGCTAACATAGTTTTGTGTATATCTCAAAATGTGTGTGTGCACATACAAGGCAGGAGCAGTTTAGTGATTTCTAAGCCATTATTAACAAATATAGGCCAGCCTATATAAATGGACAAGACTGATGATGAAAAAAGACAGTGAATTTTAGCTTTTTTAAAAAATTAAGATAATCTTGTCCATGGGGATATAGTTTCCTTGATAAAATTTTATATATATATATGTGTGTGTGTGTGTGTGTGTGTGTGTGTGTGTGCGCCATATATATATATGGCACAGAGAAAGTTTCATATGTATATATGGCATTGAAACTCTATGTCAAGACCTAGAGCCTAGAGCAGAAAATAATAGGTATAAAGCTTTCATAGTGAGATGGAAAAAAGAACAGACTCCTATCCTAAGCGAATTATCTGACATCTTATATGAAAATCTACATTCCTAGTTGTCAGTCCATATGTCACAGGAAGAAAATTCAGTGACGAATTAAGATACTCCTAGTAACACCAAATGAAGCAGCTTAATAGAACATTTTGCTCTGACCTGTCACCTGCTTATATTTGACAGCCGTGGCAATTTCTTTTCTTTTTTTTTTTTTTTTTAAAGACTTTATTTATTTATTTGAGACAGAGAGAATGAGAGAGACAGAGAGCACATGAGAGGGGGGAGGGTCAGAGGGAAAAGCAGGCTCCCTGCCGAGCAGGGAGCCCAATGCGGGACTCGATCCCGGGACTCCAGGATCATGACCTGAGCCGAAGGCAGTCGCTTAACCAACTGAGCCACCCAGGCGCCCAGCTGTGACAATTTCTTTGGGCTACTAAAGAAACTATTCTTGTCTTTAGTCTTTATTCCCTCTCTCCTTCCTTTTGTTGTCATGGGAGAGGGTGGAATAATTATACTTAAATTTTTTCTTATGTAGCATTGGTGTAAAAACTGTAAGCAAATAAAAAAACTGTAAGCAAATAAATTATTAGGTGATAAAATTAGTTATTTTGTTTGGGTGTCTTCAGACATAAAGATTCAAGTGAAATGGCTTTACTTGGTACATGAAGGAAAACTCAGATAGGGAAGTGGAAAATGAGACAAGAAAGAAAAGGCAGCCATAAAATGTGTGTTATCAAGCCAGATACCACTTTGGGCACCTGGAGCTTAATTGTGCTGGAAACCTCATGCACTGAAGCATCAAGCACTTGACTGAGATTTATCTCACCTGTAGCATGAGGGATATGAGGAATTCATACAACTTTCTTCAGTTATTGGTTGAAGGTTTTTGGGGGTGGGGCACAGTGGTGTTAATAAAGCAATGTGTGTGCTTTCTTTCCTTAGGGAAGATTTGTTCTGCAGAAGGCAGGGATGCTTACAGACAACTGTCTTTATGAATTTTGTTAAACAAAGCTTAAAAACATTGGAGAGATTGTAATTGGTGTTCTGAGCAAGTAGCAAAGCAGGGTCTAGCAGTCAAGACAAAGTCTTTAGACAAATGCTAGAGCTACAAGTTAGAAATTAGGTTGCTAATAGGTTGCTAAATATTGAAGTGGTAAGGACTAGAGGATATGGGCAGGGTACCAAGAGCATCTGATAGTACTTATGTTAAAATTTCATATGCAAAAATTATTTAAAGGATAGTTTTTTTTAATTAAAAGGTGTAATATATGTTAAGAATGAGGGTTTAGAAGGTGATCAATTAATTTAGTTTCCTTCATCACTGCCTTCTGCATCATCTGCCTTCTGCAGAACAAATCTTCCCTAAGGAAAGAAAGCACACACATTGCTTTATTAACACCACTGTGCCCCACCCCCAAAAACCTTTAACCAATAACTGAAGAAAGTTGTATAAATTCCTCATATCCCTCATGCTACAGGTGAGATAAATCTCAGCCAAGTGTTTTATGCTTCAGTGCATGAGGTTTCCAGCACAATTAAGCTCCAGGTGCCCAAAGTGGTATCTGGCTTGATAACACACATTCTTCTGTAACTCTGGCCTTATAAAATTTTTGCTAATTGATCTGGGATTCCTCAAATCTTTAGCTTTCTCAGTGTCTAACATAAATAAAGCCTATTTCTGAGCACTTGCACAGCTGATAATCCATTTAAAGTCCCATAGTAATTAGAAAGTTATATCTTTTTTTTTTGGTAAAGCTCCCATTCTCCTGCACTTCAGATTCAAAATAAAACATTAAGATACCAAGAAGGTGCATAAGAGATTCAATTATGGCATCTATGATGACATTAAGAAAAAGAAATAAAACGCATTTAAATCAGTAATGAAGAAGTAAAATTTTTACTATTTGCAGATAACATGATACTATGTATAAAAACCCTAAAGACTCCACCAAAAACTACTAGAACTGATAAATGAATTCAGTAAAGTCACAGGATACAAAATTAATATACAGAAATCTGTTGCATTTGTATACACTAATAATGAATTAGCAGAAAGACAAGTTAAGAAAACAATCTCATTTGCACCAAAAAGAATAAAATACCTCAAAATAAACTTAACCAAGGAGGTGAAAGTCCTGTGCTTTGAAAACTATAAAACACTGATGAAAGAGGGGTGCTTGGGTGGCTCAGTCATTTAAGCATCTGCCTTCAGCTCAGGTCATGATCGGGCTCCCTGTTCAGCAAAGAATCTGCTTCTCCCTCTGCCCCTCACCCCACTCTCATGCTCTCTCTCACTCTCTCTCAAATAAATAAAATCTTTAAAAAAAATTGATGAAAAAAATTGAAGATGACACAGAGAAATGGAAAGACATTTCATGCTCACAGATCAGAAAAATAAATATTGTTAAAGTTTCCATATCACTCAAAGCAATCTACAGATTTAATATGATCCCTATCAAAATACCAAAAAAAAAATTTCACAAAACTAGAATAATCCTAAATTTGCATGAAACCACAAAGACCCCAAAGAGCCCAAGCACTATTAAAAAAGAAGAAAAAAGGTGGAGGTATCACACTCCTAGATTTCAAGTTACACTACAAAGTGTAGTAACAAAAACAATTTGGTACTGCCACAAAAACAGATACATAGATCACCAGAACAGAAAGAGAAACCAGAAGTAAACCCATCCTTATATGGTTAACTAATCTATGGCACAGGAGGCAATAATGTACAAATAGGGAAAAGATAGTCTCTTCAACAAATGGTGCTGGGAAAACTGCACAGCTACATGCAAATTAAAACTGGACCACTTTCTTTTACCATTCACAAAAATAAACCTCAAATGGATTAAAGACCTAAATGTGAAACTTGAAGTCATAAAACTCCTAGAAGAAAACATAGGCAGTAATTTATTTGACATAAGCCATAGAAGCATTTTTCTACATATGTCTCCTAAAGCAAGGGAAATAAAAGCAAAATTAAATAATTGGAACTACATCAAAATAAAAAGCACAGTGAAGGAAATAATCAACAAAACTAAAAGGCAACCAATGGAATGGGAGAAGATATTTGCAAATATCATGTCCAAAAAGGGTTAGTATCCAAAAAATATAAAGAACTTATACAACTCAACACCTGAAAAACAAATATTCCAATTAAAAAATGGGCAGAAGACATAAACAGACATTTCTCCAAAGAAGACATGTATGGCCAACAGACACATGAAAAGGTGCTCAGCATCACTCATCATGAAAATCAAAACTACAATGCCATATCACCTTACACTGGTCAGAATGGCTAAAATCAGAAACACAAGAAAAAACAAGTGTTGGTGAGGATGTGGAGAAAAAGGAACACTCATGCACTGTTGATGGGAATGTAAACTGGTGCAGTCACTGTGGAAAACAGTATGGGAGTTCCTCAAAACATTAAAATAGAACTACCAGGGTTTCTGCGTGGCTCAGTCATTGGGCGTCTGCCTTCGGCTTGGGTCATGATCCCAGGGTCCTGGAATTGAGCCCCACATTGGGCTCCCTGCTCTGCAGGAAGCCTGCTTCTCCCTCTTCCACTCCCCCTGCTTGTGTTCCTTCTCTCACTGTGTCTCTCTCTGTCAAATAAATAAATAAAAATCTTTAAAAAAAAATTAGGAAAAAAGCATGATTCAATTATAGTAACTATGACTGCAGTAGAAAAAAAGTCCAAATAGGCTATTTTTTATATTAAGAATATTTAATATCCATAATATTCTTGCTTCTACCTCTTTCCTTAAAAATATTATTATGAAATGTACTGTATGCCAGAAAACATGGCGTGGTGTCTGGAGGATCAGTGAGCACCTTCATAGCTTACTGTATCTTTATAGTTGTGGTAAAAACACAAAAGACTGTTATTGGGAATGAAGTTGTTCACGCAACACATGGCATATGACCTCTTTGTGTTTGACCTCAGATCAAATTATTTATGAAGGTCAGAGTATTTATGTGACAGAATATTGCTTGATAGTTGGTCTTTAGTGACAATTATGAGACAGTCCAGCTATTACCCTATCTGTTTAGATAGTGAATGTACATTATATTCTGTATTTAAAAGGCTATTTGGTGGGACAAGTGACCACTGACCTTTCTAACTGGACTATTTGCTAGCCAAACTCTTTTCATGAAAACAAAATACAGCATGATAATATTTTCATACAAATATATTTTTATTTCTTTGTTTCCTGATGAAAAAATCCCCAATCTAATCTGTGTAGCTATTTCTGTGTTTCCGTGTGTGTGTGTGTGTCTAAATCTGTCATAGAGCTGCATTCGGAGTAAGACATCAGAAATTTTTAGATATACATATAAAAGATGCTCTGTTCTTCTGTGCTAGGTGTTTTGCTACAGAAATATGGATGTGGAAAAATGTTATAATTATCATATAGGACAATGAATAGAAAACCTAGAGGACAAATTCCAACATGACCTAGGAAAGAAAGAAAGGTTAACAGGTGATTTGAGTATATTCCTATTACTGGATTTCTCCATCTTCTTCTGTACTACTGGGAGCTTAAACTATGTAGACAAACTAGAAATGCCAGAATTTTAGTTTCTTTTTTAGGGGAAAATAAAGGTCTAGAATTGAAACCAAAATTGGCATAGGTTCTAGCCAAACAATGACATAGATCCAAGGGGAAAGGTTAGTGTCTTGTTTATTGTATTTATATATTCAGTGATTTTCATATGTAGAAAAAGGTCCTCTTTGTGATAAAATCACCTCAGAGTACAAGTATGAATTAACGGTGTTTAATTAAATGTTTTATTTCAATTTACTTCAATAACCCATGTTTAATAAAGCCAACTTTAAATGTTTGAGTGTAAACCAGAAAAGCAGAGCTCCACAAACTGGATGCACCACTGGGGCTCTGGGCATGAAGTGAGGCAGGCAGTAACTAGGCTCTTTAATAACAATGTGGGTAAGAAATGACTACATTTTTAGCCCAGTGCCCTTTCATACAGTGTAAACACTTAAAAATCAAATGGATGAATGATGGAACATTTTTGTTTTGCTTTTAATTGGCCAACTTTTTTTTTCTTTAGTTTATCTTCCAATTTGTTAGAAAATACTATTTAATTTTCAGATGTTTACATTATATACCTCAATAAAAATAACCATTTGAACCATTTAAACTGCACTTTCCCTCGTTATGAGTGCTTCCACATATGACAGAAAAGGAGTGATTATGAAGTTAATTTGAAGTCATACAGAAGCAATAGATTCATGAAGGCAGGAAGTAATTAGGTAGAAAAGCTTCAAGGGCAGATTTTGAAGCTGACCTGCCTTTTGGCTCTGGAGGTTTATCTATTCATTTCCTAAAATAAATATATACATCTCTCTATATACAGATATAGAGAGATGTATATAAGAATATATACATCTTGACATATGTATCTTTGTATGTCTCTATATCTTCATTAAAACACACTGCGAAATATGAGAGAATTGCTTTGTTTTTTTTTCCTCCAAATATTTTTCTGATTATCTCTTCCATATTTAGGCAAGTGCCTTGTTTGTAACTTTCTCAAACTAGTGTCATGGGGAGGAGCAACATGGCAGAGGAGTAGGAGACCTAAATTTTGTCTGGTCCCAGGAATTCAGCTAGATAGGGATCAAACCATTCTGAACACCTACGAACTCAATGGGAGATTGAAGAAAAGAATAGCAACAACTCTCTGAACAGAAAACTGACCACTTTCTGGAAGGTAGGACACGCGGAGAAGTGAATCCTAGGCGATATTCGGGAAGATAGACGGTGGGGGAGGGGCCTCCATTGGCTGCTTTTGCCAAGTGATAGAGCCGCGGAGCACAAAATCGGAACTTCTAGAAGTCGGCTCTGTGGAGGGACGACGCTCCAGTAGCTAAGCGGGGGGTGGAACCCTAGCTGGAACAGTGTGGTCTCAGGACCCTCGGGGTCTGCCTGAGTGTGGCAGAGCTCCCAGATATTGGGAAGCCGACTGCAGAGACAATGCAGAGGCCTGGGCTCTCAGCTTGGGGGGGGCATAAATCGTGATCCGGGGCACAGTCGGGCCCCTGCTCTTCCATCAGGGACCCAAAAAGTGGCAGATCCAGGGAGACTCCCCTTCCTCCCCTGGGAGGAGTGGCGGGGAGTGAACTGCAGGGATCTGCTGGGTTTGGAGACTCCACGGGGGTCATGTGCCAGAGATAGAAATGCTCTGTCACAGGCCAGGAGAGCACGGAGTGCGGCCGGAGACTGGGGAGATGGGAGTGAGTGACTGCTTTTCTCTAGCGGTGCACTGAGGAGTGGGGCCCCAAGTTCTCAGCTCCTCCAGGGCAGAGATTGAGAGGCCGCCATTTTCACTCTCAACCTCCAAAGCTGTACGGAAAGCTTGCAGGGAACAAAAGCTACGGAAAGCAAACACGTGCAGATTATTTAGCCTGGCCTTGGTAAGGGCAGGGCAATTCTGCCTCCGGCAAAGATTTGAGAACCACAGCGACAGGCCCTTCCCCCAGAAGATCAGCAAGAACAGCCAGCCAAGACAAGTTTACCAATCAATGAGAACAGCAGAACTCCAGCCCTACGGGAATACTGCATGTAGAATTCATGGCTTTTTTCCCATGATTACTTAGTCTTTCAAAGTTAATTTTTTAAATTTTCTTTTTTCTTTTTTCTCTTTTTCTTTTCTTTTTTTTTGAATTTTTCTTTTTCCCTTTTTCAACCAACATCTTATCAATCCCTTTTTTACCAAATCCTTTTTTATCTTCATTTTTAGAGTAATATTCTATCCCTTCATATTAGTTAACCTTATTTTTGGTGTATATATAAGTTGTTGTCTCTTTAAAATTTTGGGATACAGTTTCTTCCAACATACCAAAATATACCCTAAATCTCTAGTGTATGGCTTTGTTCTAGTTTCCTGCCTGATCACATTCTCTCTCTCTCTCTTTTTTTTTAAATCCTCTTCTTTCTTTTTTCAAACAACTTCTTATCTTATCAATTCCTTTTATAAAATCTTTTATATTTTCATCTTTACATTCATATTCGATCCCTTCATCATATTTACCCTTATTTTTGAACATATATAAGTTTTTCTTTCTTCAAAATTTTGGGAGGCACTTTCTTCTAACAGACCAAAATACGCCCAAAATCTAGTGTGTGGCACTGATCGGGTACCAGCAATGATCATATTTGATCATATTTGGGGTTTTTTTGTTTATTTTGTCTTTTTCTTTTTCTTTTCTTTTTTCTTTCTTTCCCTTTCTTTTCTCCTGGTTTCAGATCTCTTCTGATTTGTTTAGTGTATATTTTCTTGGGGTCATTGTTACCCTGTTAGCATTTTGTTCTCTCATTCATCTATTCTCCTCTGGACAAAAAAACAAGATGGAAAAAAATCACCTCAAAAAAGAACAAGAGGCAGTACTGACTGCCAGGGACCTAATCAATATGGACATTAGTAAGATATTGGAACTAGAGTTCAGAATGATGATTTTAAAGATACTAGCTGGGCTTGAAAAAAGCATGAAGTTATTAGAGAAACCCTTTCTGGAGAAGTAAAAGAACTAAAATCTAACCAAGTCAAAATCAAAAAGGCTATTAATGAGGTGCAATAAAAAATGGAGGCACTAACTGCCAGGATAAATGAGGCAGAAGAGGGAATCAGTGATATAGAAGACCAAATGATGGAAAATAAAGAAGCTGAGAAAAAGAGAGATAAATGACTACTGGATCATGAGGGCAGAATTCGAGAGAGAAGTGATATCATAAGACAAAACAACATTAGAATAATTGGGATCCCAGAAGAAGAAGAAAGAGAGAGAGAGGGGCAGAAGGTATATTGGAGCAAATTATAGCAGAGAACTTCCCTAATTTGGGGAAGGAAACAGGCATCAAAATCCAGGAGGCACAGAGAAACCCCCTCAAAATCAATAATAGGCCAACACCCTGACATCTGATAGTAAAACTTATGAGTCTCAGAGACAAGAGAAAATCCTGAAAGCAGCTCAGGTTAAGAGATCTGTAACCTACAATGGTAAAAACATTAGATTGGCAACAGACCTATCCAGAGAGACCTGGCAGGCAAGAAAGGACTGGCATAATATATTCAGGGCACTAAATGAGAAAAATATGCAGCCAAGAATACTATATCCAGCTAGGCTGCCATTGAAATAGAAGAAGAGATAAAAAGCTTCCAGGACCTCTGCTATAATTAAAAAAAAAAAAAACCAAAAAACTAAAGGAATTTGCAAACACGAAACCAGCCCTACAAGAAATCTTGAAAGGGGTCCTCTAAGCAAATAGAGAGCCTAAAAGTAACATACATCAGAAAGGAACACAGACAATACACAGTAACAGTCACCTTACAGGCAATACAATGGCACTAAATTCATATCTTTCAATAGTTACCCTGAATATAAATTGGCTAAATGCCCCAATCAAAAGACACAGGCTATCAGATTGGATAAAAAGACAAGACCCATCGATATGCTGTCTGCAAGAGACTCGTTTTAGACCCAAAGACAACCCCAGATTGAAAGTGAGGGGGTTGAAAACCGTTTACCATGCTAATGGACACTAAAAGAGCAGGGGTGGCAATCCTTATATCACACAAATTAGATTTTAAAACAAAGACTATAATAAGAGATGAGGAACGACACTATATCCTACTTAAAGGGTCTATCCAATAAGAAGATCTAACAATTGTAAATATCTATGCCCCTAACATGGGTGCAGCCAATTATATAAGGCAATTATATAAGCCAATTCATAACAAAAGCAAAGAAACACATAGACAACAATACAGTAATAGTGGGGGACTTTAACACCCCCCTCACTGAAATGGACAGATCATCTAAGCAAAAGATCAACAAGGAAATAAAGACTTTAAATGACACACTGGACCAAATGGACTTCACAGATATATTCAGAACATTCCCTCCCAAAGCAACAGAATACAAATTATTCTCTAGTGCCCTTGGAACATGCTCCAGAATAGATCACATCCTAGGTTCCAAATCAGGTCTCAACCAGTACCAAAAGATTGGGATCATTCCCTGCCTATTTTCAGACCACAATGCTTTGAAACTAGAACTCAATCACAAGAGAAAAGTCAGAAAGAACTCAAATACATGGAGGATAAAGAGCATCCTACTACAGAATGAATGGGTCAACAAGGAAATTAAAGAAGAATTAAAAAAATTCATGGAAACCAATGAAAATAAAAACACAACTGTTGAAAATCTTTGGGATGCAACAAAGGCAGTCCTGAGAGGAAAGTACACAGCAATATAAGCCTTTCTCAAGAAACAAGAAAGATCTCAAATACACAACCTAACCCTACACCTAAGGGAGCTGGAGAAAGAACAGCAAATAAAGCCTAAACCCAGCAGGAGAAGAGAAATAATAAAGATCAGAGCAGAAATCAATGATATAGAGACCAAAAGAACAGTAGAACAGATCAAAGAAACTAGGAGCTGGTTCTTTGAAATAATTAATAAGATTGATAAACCACTGGCCAGAATTATCAAAAAGAAAAGAGAAATGACCTAAATCAACAAAATCATGAATGAAAGAGGAGAGATCACAACCAACACCAAAGAAATACAAACAATTATAAGAACATATTATGAGCAACTTTATGCCAGCAAATTAGATACCCTGGAAGAAATGGATGCATTCCTAGAGATGTATCAACTACCAAAACTGAACCAGGAAGAAATAGAAAACATGAACAGACCTATAACCACTAAGGAAATTGAAGCAGTCATCCAAAATCTCTCAAAAAACAAGAGCCCAGGGCTAGATGGCTTCCCAGGGGAATTCTACCAAACATTTTAAAAAGAATTATTACCTATCCTTCTGAATGTGTTCTAAAAAATAGAAATGGAAGGAAAACTTCCAAACTCGTTTTAGGAGGCCACCATTACATTGATCCCAAAACCAGACAAAGACCCCATCGAAAAGGAGAATTACAGACCAATATCTTTGATGAACATGGATGCAAAATTCTCACCAAAGTACTAGCCAGCAGGATCCAATAGTACATTAGAAGGATTATTCACCACAACCAAGTGGGATTTATCCCTGGGTTGTAAGGTTGGTTCAACATCTGCAAATCAATCAATGTGATACAATACATTAATAAAAGAAAGAACAAGAATCATATGATCCTCTCAATAGATGCAGAAAAAGCATTTGACAAATTACAGCATCTTTTCTTGATCAAAACTCTTCAGAATATAGGGATAGAGGGTACATTCCTCAATATCATACAAGCCATCTATGAAAAACCCACAGCGAATATCATTCTCAATGGGGAAAAGCTGAGAGCTTTCCCCCTAAGGTCAGGAACACGGCAGGGATGTCCATTATCACCATTGCTATTCAACATAGTATTAGAAGTCCTAGCCACAGCAATCATACAACAAAAAGAAATAAAAGGCATCCGAATCAGCAAAGAAGTCAAACTCTCACTCTTTGCAGATGATATGATACTTTATGTGGAAAACCCAAAGGATTCCACCCCAAAACTGCTAGAATTCATACAGGAATTCAGTCAAGTGGCAGGATATGAAATCAATGCACAGAAATCAGTGGCATTCCTATACACCAACAACAAAACAGAAGAAAGAGAAATTAAGGAGTTGATCCCATTTATAATTGCACCCAAAACCATAAGATACCTAGGCATAAGTCTAACCAAAGAGACAAAGAATCTGTACTCAGAAAACTATAAAATACTCATGAAAGAAATTGAGGAAGACACAAAGAAATGGAAAAACTTTCCATGCTCATGGATTGGAAGAACAAATATTGTGAAAATGTTTATGCTACCTAGAGCAATCTACACATTCAATGCAATCCCTATCAAAATACCATCCATTTTTTTCAAAGAAATGGAACAAATAATCCTAAAATTTGTATGGAACCAGAAAAGACCCCGCATAGCCAGAGGCATGTTGAAAAAGAAAAGCAAAGCTGGTGGCATCACAATTCCGGACTTTAAACTCTATTGCAAAGCTGTCATCATCAAGACAGTATGTACTGGCACAAAAACAGACATATAGATCAATGGAACAGGATAGAGAGCTCAGAAATTGACCCTCAACTCTATGGTCAACTAATCTTCCACAAAGCAGGAAAGAATGTCCAATGGAAAAAAGACAGTCTCTTCAACAAATGGTATTGGGAAAATTGGACAGCCACATGCAGAAGAATGAAACTGGACCATTTCCTTACACCACACACAAAAATAGACTCCAAATGGTTGAAAGACCTCCATGTGAGACAAGAGTCCATCAAAATTCTAAAGGAGAACACAGGCAGCAACCTTTTCAACCTCAGCCACAGCAACTTCTTCCTAGAAATATTGCCAAAGGCAAGGGAAGCAAGGGCAAAAATGAACTATTGGGACTTCATCAGGATAAAAAGCTTTTGCATAGCAAAAGAAACAGTCAACAAAACCAAAAGACAACCGACAGAATGGGAGAAGATATTTGCAAATGACATATCAGATAAAGGGCTAGTATCCAAAATCTATAAAGAACTCATCAAACTCAACACCCAAAGAACAAGTAATCCAATCAAGAAATGGGCAGAAGACATGAACAGACATTTTTCCAAAGAAGACATCCAAATGGCCAAAAGACACATGAAAAAGTGCTCAACATCACTTGGCATCAGGGAAATCCAAATCAAAACCTCAATGAGATACCACCTCACACCAGTCAGAATGGCTAAAATTAACAAGTCAGGAAATGACAGATGTTGGCAGGGATGGGGAGAAAGGGGAACTCTCCTACACTGTTGGTGGGAATGCAAGCTGGTGCAGCCACTCTGGAAAACAGTATGGAGGTTCCTCTAAAAGTTGAAAATAGAGCTACCATACGACCCAGCAATTGCACTACGGGGTATTTACCCCAAAGATACAAATGTAGGGATGTGAAGGGGTACATGCACCCAGATGTTTATAGCAGCAATGTCCACAATAGCCAAACTATGGAAAGAGCCAAGATGTCCATCAACAGATGAATGGATAAAGAAGAAGTGGTATATATATACAATGGAATATTATGCAGCCATCAAAAGGAATGAAATCTTGCCATTTGCAACTACGTGGGTGTAACTGGTGGGTATTCTGCTCAGCGAAATAAGTCAATTAAAGAAAGCCATGTATCATATGATCTCACTGATATCAGGAATTCTAAATCTCAGGAAACAAACTGAGAGTTGCTGGAGTGGTGGAGGGTGGGAGGGATGGAGTGGCTGGGTGATAGACATTGGGGAGGGTATGTGCTATGGTGAGCGCTGTGAATTGTGCAAGACTGTTGAATCTCAGATCTGTATCTCTGAAACAAATAATACATTATATGATAGAAAAATGAAGATAGCAGGAAGGGAAAAATGAACAGAGGGAAATTGGAGGGCGATACGAACCATGAGAGACTATGGACTCTGAGAAACAAAGTGAGGCTTCTAGAGGGAGGGTGGTGGGCGGATACATTAGCCTGGTGATGGTTATTAAAGTGGGCACGTACTGAATGGAGCTCTGGGTGTTATACGCAAACAAGGAATCATGGAACACTACATCAAAAACTAATGATGTAATGTATGGTGATTAACATGACATAAAAAAAAAACTAAAATTAAACTAGTGTCTTGTTTGTGCCTTAACGAAGATTTACATCTTGGCAGAAGGCAGAGGTGCCTATAGGCACTTGTCTTTCTGGCTTTTGTTTATAAATGTTTAAAGCCATTACAGAGATTATAATTTGATCTGAGTCCAAAAATCTAGGAAAATAGATTTTGAGAAACAGAGAAAAAAATGTCTATAAATATAAAGAAAGCATAATTTATTCCCGATTAAAAATATTCCCATCGAATGAAGAGAGGATATTTTAGGAGTAGTAGGTGCAGGTAGAACACTAGTATTTAAGGTTCTCAGCAACACCAAAAAATTTGATGCCCCACTTAGGACACAAAGGCGACAGAGCTGATGCACTTGATAGGGACATGTTGACCAAAACAACAGTTTCAGCAGTTTCATCTTATCATCAATGATACACGATTGGAAAAGTACAAAGAGGCAGCTCAAATATTGACTGACATTAAATGCTCTGTATGTCCACATATATAGAGGCTTAGAGAGTAAAATTTAATTATGCAGAACTTTATTTCTGTTCTATGCTAATCATCTCTTTCTTTCTCTCCAGTGTATCATAACCAGCTGCACACAAACATTTATCTACCATTTTAAAATCCCTTCCTTTCTCCCAAGCTTTTCAGCTATTTCCCTATTCCCTTCCACAAATTATTTCCTGAATCTCCATTTGCTTTCTCCATATCCTATCTTCCTTTTGCTTTCAACTTACTTTAGTCTGAATCCTTCATACCATTCACTCACTTTCCACATGGCAAAGTCACCAGAGGTCTTTTTGTTGACAAACAAAATTTTCAATTCTCTCTTTTCACCTGAACATATCTCTGAACACCATTCAACACATTTAACTCTTGTTCCTTCTTGAAATATATTTCTTTATTGGCTTTTTAAATGTCAAATACTCCTGGTTTTTGTTGTTGTTTTTGTTTTGATTTTTTTACTTCGTGCTTTCTCAAGTTCCTCAGTTATCTCTTCCTTTTTTTTTTTTTTTTTTTTTTTTTTTAAAGATTTTATTTATTTATTTGAAACAGAGAGAATGAGAGAGAGAGAGAGCACATGAGAGAGGGGAGGGTCAGAGGGAGAAGCAGGCTCCCCGCCGAGCAGGGAGCCCGATGCGGGACTCGATCCAGGGACTCCAGGATCATGACCTGAGCCGAAGGCAGTCGCCCAACCAACTGAGCCACCCAGGCGCCCCCTATCTCTTCCTTTTTTGATCAAATCTTTTATTTTAATTACTCTTGTACTTTCTTCACTTTTTCCTCTGTTTTTTGACTGATAATTCTATGAAGATGTTCTAGTTAATAGGTGTTACTTTCTAGTAGAATAATGATTCCATGGGCTGTAAGATAATGCTGCCATCTGACCTCTTCAGGTTTATCTTACCCTTTAAACAATATATATATATATATATATATATATATATATATATATATATATAAAATGTGTTACTTTATTGACAGAGTGATTAAGCTTGATTATGGAGGGAAAATAGAATTGATGTTTAACCTCTGGAACAGAGAAGATTCAGCCTAGACTTAGAGAATTCTCAGAGTAGCTTCTTAAAACTCTGCCATTCCAGGATAAATTATTAAAAAATACTATAACAACCTAATAAGGCGGGATTGGTAGTAGCTCAGACCTTCAGATCTTTTCAGAATAAAAGGATCACTCCACTAAGACAAGTACCCTAGGGCTCCTGGGTGTCTCAGTTGGTTAAATTTGGGACTCTTGATTTCCACTCAGGTCATGATCTCTGGGTCGTAGAATTCAGCCCTGCATGGGGCTCTGCCCTTAGTGCTGAGTCTGCTGGAGATTCTCTCTCTCCCTCTGCCCCTCCCCCTGCTCATGCACAGGTGTTCTCTCTCTCTCTCTCTGTCCCTCAAATAAATAAATATTAAAAAGAAAAGAAAAGAGGGGAAGGGAAAGTGAAGAAAGAGAAAGGAAAGGAAAGAAGGAAAGGGAAGGGAAGGGAAGGGAAGGGAAGGGGAGGGAAGGGGAGGGAAAGGAAAGGAAAAATTGTACCCCAGCCAGCAGAAGAACTCGCTGACAGCACAGGGAATATTGGGTTGGTAGTAAAAGAAAAGTTCCAACTACAGCCCTGTATTCAGATGCAGGCATGCCTGCTATAACAACTATACATATTTTTCCTTGATTTATTATTATATTTGAATATATTGACCAATTTCCCCCTCATCTTCTTTCCTTAATATTTTATATAAGATGTTCTAGTATTGGTTATGCCCATAATTCAGTTTTTAAGTTAAAGGATCTCAAGTGGGATTGTGACTAATCCAGTGAAGGAATTAATATCATTTAGATATATGTGACTTATGGACCATTGCAGTCCCCCTTTTAAGGGAGAAAATGCAGTCATGCCTATTTGTCCAAAGGATAGTAGAATTATGTTGGGAAAAGATACAATGTTGCTTTTTTCAAATTAAATTTGAATGATATGTAAAACAAACTATATCCATTTTTTTTTAATTTTTTTTTTTTTTAAGATTTTATTTATTTGCGAGAGAGACAATGAGAGACAGAGAGCATGAGAGGGAGGAGGGTCAGAGGGAGAAGCAGACTCCCTGCTGAGCAGGGAGCCCGATGCGGGACTCGATCCCGGGACTCCAGGATCATGACCTGAGCCAAAGGCAGTCGCTTAACCAACTGAGCCACCCAGGCGCCCCAAACTATATCCATTTGTAAGAAATGTACAATTTGATCCATCCTGACAGTTGTATATACCCATGAAACTATAATCATACACCCTCAAACCAATATTTTTAAAAGCTTAATGACAACCAAAATACTTTCATTCCCATTTGAAATCCATTTCTTCCTCTGTCCACAGCCTGAGACAACCACTGATCTATTTTTTATTGGTATACTTTAGTTTGTATTTTCTAGAATCTTATATAAATGTAATCACTTAATATTTAATTTGTGTGCCTAACTTTTTTTTCCCAGTATAATAATTTCAAGATTTATCCATGTTACTGTATCCACAGTTTCTAATTTTGATTCTAAGTAGGATTCCATCTTCTGGATATACCACATTTTATTTATCTACTGACCTATTGATGGACATTTGAGTTGTTTCCTAATTTTAGCCATTGTGAATAAAGTTGCTATCAACATTTTTAATGATTCTTTATACAGACATGTTTTGATTTCTCTTGGTAAGTAGCCAGGGCTAAATATCTCTATGATAGGGTAGATTTATGTTAAACTTCTGAAGCAATTGCCAACCGGTTTTCCAAAGTGACTATCATTTTTTATTCCCACCATCATTGCATGAATGTTCCCATTGTACCATATTCACATCAACAATTGGTATAGTCAGGTATTTTTTATTTTTTATTTTTCTTTCTCTTTTTCTTTTTTCATCTTTCTCTTTGCTCTTTTTTTTTTTTTTGCTTTTTTAATGTGTGTGAAGTTGTATCTCATTGTGGTTTTTGTGACTTTAATTCATATTTTTCTAATGACTGAAGATGTCTGTGTTTTCCATGTGCTAATAGCCATTTCTATATCTTTTAAAGTATTTGTTCAAATCTTATGTCCATTTTGGTATTGGGTTGTTTCTTTTCTTATTATTGAGTCTTCTTTATGTTTTCAAGATACTACTTCCTTGTCACATACCTATATTGTGAATATTTTATCACTTTTGGTGGCTTCCATGTTTGTTTTCTTTCTTTTTTTCTAAGATTTTATTTATTTATTTGACAGAGAGAGACACAGTGAGAGAGGGAACACAAGCAGGGGGAGTGGGAGAGGGAGAACAGTCTTCCCACGGAGCAGGGAGCCCGATGTGGGGTTCGATCCCAGGACCCTGAGATCATGACCTGAGCTGAAGGCAGATGCTTAATGACTGAGCCACCCAGGCGCGCCTTCCATGTTTGTTTTCTTGATAGTGTCTTAAACGATAACAATTTTTAACTTTTATGAAGTCAATTTATCATTTTTTTCCTTTTTGTTTAGTGCTTTTTGTGTCCTAAGGACACAAAATATTTGCCTATACTGACTGCCAAGATATTTTTTTCATGCTTTCTTATAGAAGTTTAATAGTTTTACCTTTTATCTTTAGATTTCTGATCTATTTTGAGTTGCATTTTGTTTATGGTATGGGGGATAGTTTGATATTTATGTTTATTTCCATATGCACATCTAGTGTTTCTAGCAATTTTGTGGGGAAAAAAAATCTCCCTCCTTTCCTCATTGAATTCTTTTGAAACCTTTGTCAAAAGTAATTGACTAAATATGTGTGGGTGTTTTTCTGGATTCTGTACTGTGTTTCAGTAATGAATATGCTTGTCTTTTTGTCATTACCTTTCATAGTTGTTCCAGTTTTAAAGTAATTACTCAAATTCAGTAGTTTAAGTTCTCGAACTATGTTCTTCCTCTTTAAGATCACTTTAGTTATTCTTAGTCATTTACATTTCAATATAAATGTAAAAATCAACTTGTCAGTTTCTATTTAATAATAAAATACACTGGAATTTTGGCTGAGTTTGCACCAGATCTCCACATCAATTTAAAAATAAGTGACATCTTTATAATACTGAGTCCTTCTAATCCATAAATATAATATGTATCTCCATTTCTTTAGGTATTTTTTTACATTTCTCTCTTAATACTCTGCATTTTTCAGTGATAAGATCTGATAAATGTTTTGTTAAATTTATTTCTAAATAATCTGTTGTTTTTAAAAATGTTATTTGAATCACAATTTTTTTTAAATTTTGTCTTCTAATTGGTTGTTGCTGGTGTACAAATACAATTGTTCTTTTTATGTTAACACGTATCTTGTGACTTTGTTATATACATTTTTTGACTGCAGAAGTTATTTTGTAAATTCCCAAGGATTTTCTTCTAAGATAATTATACCATATACAAATAAAAACACTTACTTGGTGTGTATATCCTGTGTATTCTGCATATCTTTTATTTTTGTCTTGCCTTATTGACATGGCAAAAACCTCCAGAGCTATGTGCAAGACATTTGGCAAAATCAGCATCCTTGCATTGTTTATACTAGTCTGTTTTTTTTAAATATATATGGATAAAATAAAATATATGGATCTGAATTACCCAAAACATTGGACCGCAGTACCAACACAGACCTTCTAAGCATTTCTCTATATACCTCAGGAGTAGAAAGCCTGATAAAGAAATTTTTCAGACTTTCTTATCAGCAGAAAATCTGGCTAGAACTCACTGGTGAGGGACACATGCAAAATTGAAAAGGTAATGTTATGTACTGTATGTTTCTGCACACCTGGCCCCCAAATTCTTATGTTGAAGCCCTAACCTGAATGTGATGGTACTTGGAGATGAAACTTTTGGGGGCTAATTAGGATTAGAGGAGGTCATGAGGGTAGGGCCCTCATTATGGAATTACTGACCTTATAAGAAGAGATAGAGATTGATTTCTCTCTCTCTCTCTCAGCCATGTGAAAAACAGAGAGAAAATGACAATCTGCAAGCCAGAAGAGGTTCTCACTGGGAACTGAATCAGCCAGCACCTTGATCCTAGACTTCCTAGCTTCCAGAACAGTGAGAAATAAATGCCTGTCACTTAAATTACTCAATCTTTAGCATTTTGTTATAGCAGTCCAAGCAGAGAGAACTAGGGAAAGCATTCTTTACTAGCAGTTACTGTGGGTAGGTAGCTGAATGACTGTCTTTCAGCAGCTCCAAAACAACTTGAAAAATCATCTCCTTTGGGCTTTAAGCAGGTAGATCCTTCTGGCAGCATCCCTGAGCTTTCTGAATTACCAGGTTTCCTTCTTGAAACCTGTTTTGCTCTCCTTTGCTCTCTCAGCCTTCTTATTGATTACTTAAGTTTCTATTTACCCATATTAAATCACTTCCTACTTAAAATAGCTATGGGGTTTAAATTTTCCTTACTCACTAATACATTTCTACACATAAAGGTATTTGGAAGTTTATTGTCTTGCATCAAGCATCCAGCTTCCTAAGTGATGTATGTGGCACAATGATGAGGAGCAGACATGAGTCACTTCAACACATCACATGTGTTTGACCTTGAGTATCCCTTGTTAAATAGAATTTATCTTTTTATTTTACTTTGTAGGAGAAGGATAGGGAAAAGAGAGGCATTTCTGGGCTTCTATCATTCATCAATATATTGTTTCTATATGAAAAACAGCTAATTTACAAATTAACTTAAAAATAAAAAAACTTACATGGGCGCCTGGGTGGCTCAGTTGGTTAAGCGACTGCCTTCGGCTCAGGTCATGATCCTGGAGTCCCTGGATCGAGTCCCGCATCGGGCTCCCTGCTCGGCAGGGAGTCTGCTTTGCCCTCTGACCCTATCCCCTCTCATGTGTTCTCTCTCATTCTCTCTCTCTCAAAATAAATAAATAAAATCTTAAAAAAAATAAAAAATAAAAAAAATAAAAAAACTTACAAATTACTTTTTAGAACATGCTGTTTTGGTTAATTGAAATAGTCTTTTTAATTACTACACAACCTTTTTTTAATAGACTAAATGATATATTCATTATGGACAGTTAAGTGAACACTAATCCAAGTTAATCTTTTAGGTACTCTTAATTCTCCATTTCCTGTCACATTATTCTCCCTGAATTAGTTCTAATTATGGTACTGTCCATCCTTCCAAACCTTAATTGGATTGGATTTTTATTCTATACACACACACATACACACACACACAGTGTTGATAGTAATTAATGTTTTCTCATGAATCAACTGGGAGTTCAGAAGATAGCCCGGTTGAGTGAGCTTCAAAAGGACCTCACTCAAGAAGTCTTCCTTTAGGGAATGAGGCATCCTCAGTGTATTCCAGAGGAAACATAACTAAGAGAGGATACATATCTATATTGATAACAATAAAATATAGACATAGATAATACACAATAGATAGATAGCTGATAGATGATGGATAGATAGATAATAAATAAGTAGGTAGATAGATCAATGTTGATATAGATATATAGATACTTTGTTATAAGGAATTGACTCACATTATTATGGAGGCTGGGCAACTCCCACGATCCTCAGGGTGATGTGCATCAAGAGCTAGAGACCCAGAAACCCTATGGCACAGCTCCAATCTGAATCCAAAGGTCTGAGAAACAGGAATGCTGATTATGTAATTCTAGTCTAAAGGCTGACAGGCACAAGACTCAGGAAAACTAAATGTTTCAGTTCCAGTTTGAAGGCAGAAAAAGTAAAAGTCCTAGTTCAAGGTCCAATAGGCAGGAATAATTATTTCTTACTTGGGAGGAAGACTTTTGTTATATTCAGGTCTTCAACTGATTGGATGAGGCCCATCCACATTAAGGAGGGCAATATGCTTTACTTAGTCTACTGATTCAAATGTTAATTTCATTCAAAATCACCCCCACTGAACCACCCAGAGTAATGTTTGACCAAGTATCTCTTCACCCCACAGCTCAATCAAGTTGACAAAATTAATAATCACATTCAGTAAGCAGAAATAAAGGCTTACTCCTAGATGCGGACACTCACTGGTAAAAAAGTAGGGCATGAAGAGCGGCCAACCACAAAGTGCCTCACATTCTTCAGGTCAGAGAGATCTTTCAGGAAAGCCTAAAACATGCAATAGGTAAAAGAGCAAGCATTTAGACATCTAGCATATTCAGAGGGCACCAACACTAAATCATAAGTTTAGAGTCAATTATAAATTGTTCTTTATTCCTGAATGCCATCCTCTAAAGTTGTGTAAGAACCAGAGGTAGTGTTGTTCTGCTAATAATTTCTGATATGATTGTGACCCAGGTTAAAAGAGAGTAGAGGCTTTAAATCAGACAAGAAAAGGATATGTTACTAGTGGGATGGATTTGTGTTCTAATCACTGAATAATCATCCAGTTGAATCAAAGAATGAATCTCAGAACTATAAAAAGTCCAATATCTTTTACTTTGTACCCAAGTTAGCCCAAGTTATTTAATAATCATGGTATATGTTCTTTTTTTTCTCCTAGTATATGCTTCTTAATTACAAAATCAGTAGCATCTATATTTCACCTTGCAATAGATTATCTTACATATTAGAAATATAAAAGCTTAAATATAAGATGAAATTTATGAAAGACTAATAAAAATAATAATCATTTCAGCTTTTACTGCTGCAAGGTTCTCCTATCATCCTTAAGGATACATTCACCTCAGTAGATAAATTATCTTATAGCTTGCTCTTCGCTATCTTTGTTATTAATGCCACATGATGATATCCAAGGCTGAGCTACCTCATATTTACTCTGTTTCTATAAGGATTCTCTTCATTATCCTTTACTGAATACCAGTCACTTATCAGGGCATTGTAGATACAAAATTAATTTCTGATTTTAAGAGACAAACATATGAGAGTTACTATATAAAGAGATAATTATATTAGAGACTGATTACAGTGATCAAATAAAACCTAATTAGTTATTAAATATCACAATACAGTATGAATGCTGTTAGAATTACTAGCACTACATAACAAACCTCTCCAAAACTCATGGCTTAAAACATTTATTTACCTGATGTGTATGCAATCTGAGCAGAAATTGTTGATGGCAGGTCCCTTGTCTTTACTCAATATTAGCTAGGGGCTAGAATCTTCTGAAGGTGTGTGGTCCAGGAACACTCAAACAGCTGGGGACTGAAACAATTAGAGCTGCTCAGTCATCTCCATCTCAAGATCACAAGACCCTCCAGCATGGCCATTTAAGCAAGGGCAAACTTCTTACTTAGAGTTGCAAGTCTGTGAGTACATGGTGATACATGTCACCAGCGAGAGCCCTGTGAAGTCTATCTTGCCTTTTAGAACCCTGTCATGCAGTGCCACTGTTACTGTAATTCAGCTGTCTGGGTAGAAATCATAGATGTCACACCTCACAATGGAAGAGTGTTAATGTCACATTGTAAGAATATGTAGACTGGAATATTACATTTGGAAAATGCAAAAGAACACAGGTGCACGGAGAAGGCAGAACTATTTCAGGACTGGAGAAGCCAAAGTCTTCCAGCAGGGGGAGACAGGAATCTAGGTTTAGGAACCACTCAGTCACCCTGCCTCTAGTCTCTCTCTAGGTCCACCAATTCGTTCTTCACATTGCCTCTTAAACAAGTTATCTAAAATTCAAAATGGATGCCACCCCAATGCCTAACACCAAGCACTTTTTTTCCAAATTTCAAGAACCTGTATCAGCACTGTCACATAGAACTTACTGTCCCTTAGAGTAGCTGCTAGCCACATGTGGATACTGAGGATTTAATTTGTGACTATTGCAACTGAAGAACTAAATATCTAATTTTATTTAGTATAAATTAATTTTAATTTAATTCAAATAGCCACATGAGGCCAATTGTTGGGGAAGGTCATTGAAAAGATGTGACCAACAGTTGACCTGTGAGCTGATCCTGGCACTCGGAGTTCCCTTACCCCTCCCCTGTCCTTGGTGTGGGTCCTATTTGCCTTTCCCCACCCCCAGAAGCTGCCCAAGGATATGGCCTTGAGAGAGTGCTGTGGTGCTGAGAAAACCTGCACAGTATACAGACTAAATCCAGTTATGGCCTCCTTATAAACTTTTAAGATTTGGCAGGTGGGTTCAGGGATCCCTTTGTCTTGCTGCCACCCAAACAAACCTCATATGTAACTTCCCTTTGCTTATTAAAACTTCCACCTACCAGGGCCCCTGGGTGGTTCAGTCGTTAAGCGTCTGCCTTCGGCTTGGGTCATGATCCCAGAGTCCTGGGATCGAGTCCCGCATTGGGCTCCCTGCTCAGCGGGAAGTCTGCTTCTCCCTCTCCCACTCCCCCTGCTTGTGTTCCCGTTCTCGCTCTCTCTCTCTGTCAAATAAATAAATAAAATCTTAAAAAAAAAAAAAAAAAAAAACCCTGCCACCTACCAACCTGGAGTGGCCTGTCTCTTTGGTCTCTCCCTGCCCTGGTTTGAGACACCCAGGAAGCTCCTGAGAGGGTTGTGAACCAATTAACAACTGAGTGGTAACATTTTAAATAACATAGGCATTCCAAGATAAACTCCCAAGTCCTTAAAGTTATCTTTTTAAAATCCTGTAGCATCAAGGTGCTGTGTTATCACACTCTTTTGAAGGAAAGAAAACTGAAGTGAAACAAATAATTTCTATTTAAGATGGTACATTATGCATTGTAATCCAAAGTTGCTATTTTAACCTAGGATAATGCAAGTATTGAGAATTATATACAATATTCAGTGTCAACTAGAAGAAACACTTTTATTGGGATCTGCTTTACTGGCATTCTTTTTTATAATGTGACATTTTAAAACCTCACATACTCCAAGAGGTTGACCAACCATGAAG
This sequence comes from Neomonachus schauinslandi, assembly GCF_002201575.2. Lineage (NCBI taxonomy): Eukaryota > Metazoa > Chordata > Mammalia > Carnivora > Phocidae > Neomonachus > Neomonachus schauinslandi. The sequence continues at coordinate 76,425,123 of NC_058413.1, read as the reverse complement.
AAAAAAAAAATCAAGGTTGTCCTCTAATCCTCTATGCACTATTGCTGATTTCTAAATGTTGTTAATTTAATGTCACCCCTGCAAGACTTTATAAGTGATTACATTGTTCAGAGTCTACAGGTTTTGCATAACTTATTAGACCTGTGCACTTGGTCTTAGAGACAATGCAATTTTAAGCATTGTTAGTTCTCTTTAGATTACTTCCCCTGAACAAGGTAGTGAAATAGTCCCTTTGCAGACCTTTAACAATATGGTGATTTACAGATCCTTTCTATGAAGCAAATTTAAGTTGGAATTCTTCTTGAAATAAAAACATGTGGTCAAATATTTTAGACAGAATGCTAAAATTTCATATATATTCTGTGAGTTCTAATATATACAAGAGAAAGACATTTATTATACCTCTTTAATGAAAATGAAGATACCCAATTGAAAAAAGGTCAGATATTGACTTGGGCTGGAAGAAATCTGTAGTATTCCCTTATACAGAGTGATATATTCAATTTCTGGTCTATATAATCTGATCCAAACATTAGTCATCTTATTTTCAACTCACGATTTCTTTTTACATTTTCTAGATGAGAAATGAAACTTGGCAGGCAAGATGAAAAGTAGCAATTAAGATTCTGTTTATTCCATAAGTTTTAATTCACAGTTCCTGCTGATTAGCAAAGAGCAATATTTGAAAGGTTGACTGTTATTTTGATGTTTGTTTGCTACACTTAAGAATAACTTTTCCCTATGTGTGGCTAACCAGTGAATGCAAAGCATGCATTTTTATAAGAGAGAAATATTCTGCAAGAGCCATAAATTTAAATATCCAAATCTAAATTTCCCTGCCTCTTTTTTTTTTTTTTTTACTGAGAATTTCCTTATACAAGGGTTAGTGGTACACCTGTGGAGGTCAGGCCACAACTTTAGCACAATGGGTCTTCCAAATGTCCAGATTGACTAGAACACACAGCTTCAAGGCAGAGCATAGAGGGAATCAGAATGCCCTGGCAGCTGATGATGTTGATTCTGGGGCTGGATATTGGCTTTTACTGCTATATCCAGCTTGAGAAGACAAGAAATAGAAAAAGCAAGTGAGATACATTCTAGGTAGATGAAGTTGGTGGACTACATGTTATTTGTTTTTGTTCACGAAACAGTAAATATTGTATCAAGTGACATAAGTAAATTTTTGGTTCAACTCTGCCATCAACTCAGTGATTTAGTCTAATTAGTCAGTTTACCTTGAGCCGTCTGACCAGTAAAGAAGGAAAAAATGTTAATGTCTAAATGATTGGCTTGCCTCAAGAAATAAATGGGTAATGCCAGTTAAATCACTTGTTAACTCTAAAGTAGTGCTTCTCAAACTTGACTAAGTATCAGGATCACCTGGAGAAGTCATTGGAGCAGTGCTTTAAGACACTGTACTAAAGACTGCTAACAACTTCAATTGACATCCTGTATCTAATAGGAAAATTAAGTGCTCCCCACCCAGGAATCTGTAATCATTTTTTTCATTAAGAATAAAAAAATCCGGGGTGCCTGAGTGGCTCAGTTGGTTAAGCGTCTGCCTTATGCTCAGGTCATGATCTTGGGGTCCTAGGATCGAGGCCTGCGTTGGGCTCTCTGCTCAGCAGGGAGTCTGCCTCTCCCTCTGTGATCTCTCTCTCTCTCTCTCAAATAAATAAATAAAATCTTAAAAAAAAGAATTAAAAAATCATAGATTTTGTAAATATATTTAGTTGTTTTGTAAATTGGGTCACCTACAAGCAATGCTTTACAGTATTAATACAGGTAGTTACATAACCATTCTGATGCCACTTGATTACAAATATGATTTAAATTTCCATTATATAGCTTTAATTATTAAATATGGAAACAAATAGTTTTCCTCTAACCAATCTCAGGAAATAACTGATTGATATGCTTCTAGACTTTGAAAGAAATCATAGAAGTAGGTTTTATAGTGTTTCCCCAAAATTCATACTTACCCTGAATCTGAGAACATGACCATATTTGGAAATAGAGTCTTTGCAGATGTAACTAAGAATTGAGATATGATCATACTAGATTATAGTGGGTCCTAAACCCTTATAAGGAAATGTCCTTATAAGAGACATAAAAGGACACAGACAAAAAGAAGAAGATGATAGATACAGAGTGTCTACAGGCCAAGAGATGTCAAGGACTACTGACAATCATCAAATCTAGGAGAGAGGCAAGGGAGAGTTTATCATACAGACTTCCGAAGGAACCAAACCTGTCAGCATCTTGATTTTGGATTTCTGGTCTATCGAAGTGTGAGAGAATAAATTTCTGTTGTTTTAAGGCACAAGCTTTGTAGTAATTAGTTCCAACAGTCTTAGAAAATTAATACATCACTGTAGATATAAAAGTAGACATGCAAGAAGTTTAAAGTATTTAGCCTCTATTTTATTTTGTTATCAAGTATTTTATTACATGCAGAGACTCTCTACAATATTTCTGAATCCCATTGAAAATAGAAATGTTTTCACTGGTCATGATCTGATCCCTGAAAGACCTCCTACTTTTCTGCATTCAATTTTCTTTGATTTAATGGCCTCTTGTAACTCTTTGGTTGACTCATTTTCCACTTTGACCATCTGGTTCTTATGCCATCCACTCTGCCATTACTCTTCCCACAACAAGGTTATGCTTGCATTTTCTTTCTTTTTTCCTCTCCCATGCTAAGCACATACAGGGCTTTTTATCTCAAATCATTTGCATTAGTGCTGAGTAACACTGTGGTTTCTGTTTCTGCCCAAGCATGAAAACAAATCTGCATGCAGATTTCAGGAGGCTGAGCAGTTTCTTAAAAAAAACTCACCGACAAAACTACATGTACTATACCTACACATGGATATGCACGTGTGTATTTCCTACATTCTGAAAAACAGTTTTTTCGGTATGTCTACTTAAACTTTATTGTTATGATTTTCTGCTTTTCAAAGGTCCAATGAGAAATCAGGTCCTTAGCACAGCTGCTACACCAGCAAGAGAATAAAAAAGAGATGGCTTAAACATATGCTAATCGACGTGGTGCTGGTTCCATCTGGGCTACAAAATAGGCAATATTACAATACTCAACTGCTCTACTAAATAGCTATTACTGAATACTTTAAGGTCATATCAAAACTGTCCTTCCTGGTGGACTGGCAATACAGAGTCCCATCTGCATCCATCAGAAATGTGTGATCTATGCTATTTTAATTAGTTTATAAATAATTCATAAAAGAATATGCCTGTTTACCAAGACCTGAGAACTGAATTCCTACAGCTTTAGATTTACCATTTGCCTTTTCCCTCATACTTTTTTTCATCCCTTTAAGGAATGAGTGACTATTTAAAAAGTGTAGTTTATTCCTGATTTAATCTTCATTTAACTCTGTGATATTGAATCAGAGCAATTAATGCACTAATATTTTTCTGAACTGGTTATAGAAACAAAATAAGGTTTATCAGAGAATCATTGATATAGCATAGGCTGCATCATGTTATCTGGGCATATTTAGACCATTGTTCCAATGTCTAACCAACTCCCCATCCCAATTTATTTATTCAGTAGTACATGCATTCATTCTACTCTTTAAGAAAAGTCTATATGTAAGGTTTTGCTGGAGCTTCAAATATGATTAACATGGCACTCAAGATGCCTAAATTCTACTACAGAAATTCCAAAATGTTTGTGAGTTAAATACCACAGATCTGTTTGTTTTACCTGAACAGTGTTTCCGTTAGTGTTTTAAATTTGCATTATGATTGTTCTTCAAAATTGAACAACAAAGTTTTCACGTAATAATTTACAATTATGCCTTCTGTTGATAAAATATCCTTGTAGGCTAGATGTAAGTTCCTGTTGATTGGTCAAATGTGCATTCATATTTTCTCATAGTATTACCTTTGAGCATAATTACTATTACCTTTAAGAATAATTGGAGAACAAGTACATTTGTGATGAATTTGTAATATTTCAAGTTGGCTAGGTTGAACCCTATTTCCCCAAATTATCTTCCTTATATTTTCCAGCTCAGGCAATACAAGAGAGATTCCTGTGGGAGATTTGGAGCTCAGAAGGGAAGCAGTGGCCACTTTGTAGCTCCCCTATTGACTTACTTGGTGTGAATCAGCCGCTGGGTACAATTGCTCTACCTTCCCCTGGATCTTCTTTAGGTTCTCCAACTCCTGGGCCAGGTGTGTTTAGGTTTGTGACAAAAGGTCCCAGCTTCTGCAGGATACCCTCCTTACCAAGGTCAGAGGCAGCAAGATCTTACACAAGGTTCAGTCCATCTTTGTGAACTGCAGCTTATACTTATGGGTTCCTGTTTGCCCTTACTCTTCCCACTTTACATTAGTTTTCCCTTCCTTATTTCTTGTTCTGTGGATCTCAAGCTTCAGCATCAGGTCTGAAGATAGCAACCTTACAAAGACTGGTTAATGAGCTCTTACAATTGAGTAAGATTAAGTCCCTTAATAAATGTATGTGTGTGTATACATACATACACACACACACACACACACACACACACACTTAAGATACTTAAAAGATACCAAGAAACTTCAATGGTCTATACAATTGCTACTCAAATTTGTTCTGTGAAAACTGCCAACAGTCTGTGAACTGTTACTTATCCTTAGTGAAATAATATATGCTTATTCTAACAATAACACCTTGAAATTTTGAAAGCTTTTATTTTGTCTATCTTTACATTTTGTTTTCTTACAAAATACTTGTACTTTACAAGTGTATCAGGTTGCAATAGATTGAGAAGCAAGCAAACAAACTGGTTTCTCAACACAGTGTGGCAAGCACTGATCTAAGTGGCTTGTACTTAGCCCTTCTAGGCATATGAATCTCTTAACCCTTCTCTAGTAATAAAGATGTGGTGTATAATAAATCATGATAAAAGAAGGCATCATGTAAGAAATTGCCATCAGAGTGGTAGAAGTCTCTTTGTTTTGACTGATAATAGGATACTTCATGGAAGAGTCAAGATTTGAGTTTGGTGCCTTAAATAGGCAGCTATAACAACCAAATATCTTTCTCAGCATTTAATTTCAAATATAATATATTTTCTAGTTAGGGTGGTCATTTCTTTGCATATAGTTTCTTCTGTGTTTATCCTAAATACATGAATTCTTTTCATAAATTATGGAGTATAGTTCAGCTTTATTAGAGTTCCCCCAGTGTTAAGTCTATGAAACTATGATAATAAGGGTATTTCATTTCAGTAAGCTATAAACAGAATGGCAATGAGTATTTACCTCAAAAGCCAGTTCTATTTCCTCAATAGTAGCTGTGTAAATGGTAACAGTTATAAAGCCATGTTCAGGATCAAAGACATGTCTGCCATTGGTATAGCAGGAAGGAGTTGTAGTAGATATGTTTAGCATTTTCTTTTTCTGATATCCATAGCATCTGCATTGTAGAAAAATCTACAACTCTTTTAACTGCCTAACTCCCAGAATTCTTTTGAAAATTTCTAAACAAGTTTGTTGTGTTCTCTGTAAACCACCTATTTTCAGTATCCATATCCAGCATGCAAAAGCTGACTGGTCAAAAAAACAGATCATGGTCTATGGCTATTTTATCATTTGAAATACAAAGGGCTTATCAAGATGATCTCTTGAACTTCTTTGCATCTGTAAGTTCTGTGATTGATTGTTTTAATCAGTCATTCTTTCTAAAGTACTTGTGGTTAGTCTACAGCTACATAAATAGAGATTTATATTCATGAGATTATAGACAAGTTAAGACAAAGATGTGACCCTATAGTGTATTTTAGTACAACCCAAAGCTGTTTAGATATTGTTGAGTCAAGCAATTGTTTAGAATTTGGAAAAGCTAAGCTCATATTAAAAATTTTAATGGAATATGCCACTTGGTGAAATATCATGGTCATTAGTTGTTTTGCTCAGTGCAACATTTTTTTTTTTTAGCTCTCCCTTCTCCACTTCATGGAAATGCCTATCACATAGATTGGGCCTCCTTTCCACAGGAGTGGACATATAACCAAAGCTGGGCTAATCTTCATCCTCTAGGGAAATTTGCTGGAATGATCAAAAAATGGGGGGGGAAACATTTTATTTTCTATATGATTTCTGGCTTTGATGACAGTGTGTTCTTGCATTTACATAAAATGAATATATATATGTGTATACACACACACACACACACACACACATATATACACATCAAATATATACATAACAAAGCCAAGAGAGAAGAAATCTGAGCCAAGAAAAGAGGAAAGACAATTTTCTTTGAACCTGTGGATTTAGCCTCCATCATCCTTCAAAAAGCAATTAGAAGGGCAGTATCATATTGGGAATAATAAGTTTCACTTGGTATTCCATGGAGTAACTTAAATTAGGAGCTGCCCTAACCTTTGACTGCTGTCTGCAAGAATTATCTTATTATCATTATAACATGATTTACCTGCCCCATACCAAAGACCACACCTTGAAATTGACTTCTTCATTAGCAAAAAGATCAGCTTTAAGGTTCATGTGTTTTTTGTTTGTTTGTTTGTTTTGAAGCTGGTGCTGCCTGGGTAATGTCCTTACTTACTGGCTCATCTTGACTTACAGCCTTCTATGATCTCTGCATCATGTTACTTTCCCGTCTCTTAATTCCTCTTCCTCTACCACCCTCTGGGATCTGTGCCTAGAGCAACTTTTATGTACACAGATTTGATTTTATGCTCCTGGTTATGCTTGTTCATGTTGTGTTTGTAATTTAAACTGTCTTTGGGCTCAGTATGACATGTACACTAGGCAGGAAATCTCTGTTCTTTGTAAAGCCCGCCTTATGGTCCATCATGGTGGGAAACTGCCCTGCTAAGAAAATAATAGTCTAATATCTGAACTTTATTTGGTTAGCTTTGTTCTTGCAACTTGCAAGAACCTTGCATCATCCTTATTTCAAAAAATATATATGTTCTGATTAGCTGTCTCATTCTGGCAAAAGAAGCAATAGCAGTGATACTGGATTAATACCCCTGAAGTGTCCTTAAATAATAAAAATTCAAATGAGAGTAAATTGGATGGTCAGTTTCTATGAGGAATAATATAGGTCAGTATTGTCAAAGCCATTTGGCATGGGAGCATTTGAAATCTCCTTGACCTCCATGTACCTGCAATTTAATTTTACTACGGCTAAGACTTTTAGACCAGCTGGCATGATAATTCAGATCAAGGTCTTTGGAGTAACTAATCTTTCTTGATTTGAGGAAACTTTAGTCACTTCCTTTTGAAAGCAAGCTATTAAGCTCATTTTTTTTCAGACTCATCATTCACACTCACATAGACACCCAAATAGCTCCCCCCATACATATACGATTATGTGACTGCTTCATTATTTCATAGATATTCAAAAATATTAATTTGCAAACTATTGCTTAGCTTTTACTCCCAAAGTTTGTCTCTTCTGGGTTTGGAATGAATTTCACAGTATCTCACAGTATCAAAATAGGTTTATTGGGGAAATAGAAAATCATCAATGACAGAATGAGCATAAAGAAATCCAAAAGCACAGGTCCAGACTCTCCCATTATTCCATAGCAAAGGAGTCTGGACCAGGGTATTGCTGGGCCAGCAGTGTGGGTCTGCTTTCCAATGGAAGAACTTTGCCTCTTGTTTTTCTTCTTTTTTGTAGGTCCAACATAACAGTGCAGATTTGTCAATAGTATCATACATAGAGTCTATATTTTATAGACCAGGTGACTGTAGAAGTTATCTAGAAACTCCAGCTAACAAGGATGTAGAGACCTTAGGGTTCATAGAGCTTGGCAATGCCATCTGCTGAGATGGGCATGTGGGAGGGGAATGAAGACCCCCCAGTTTGAAGGGAAGCTGAGCCTGAATACAGCATTTCCTGCTGCTAGAAGGGGAGGTCTTCCCCTGAATGTGTTTGGGCATTGCAGATGTAACTCCCAGAATCATACTCAAAATAATTCTGCTTGTTGCTCCACATCTTTCTGGACAAAGCATTTTATTTAATTATTATGATAACAAACCTCACACTGAAGCTTCACTGTGCCATTATGATAGGTCTTTTCTGTAGTAATGAGTTAAAGGTTAGAGTCATGGCATAACAAGGATGTCTTTGATTCTACTAGCAACCACCTTAAAAAGAGTCCAAGATAAACTAACATTAAATTGGCTACTCATTTTGAATTTTCATTATATGAAAGGATCCAAGTATACTAATTTTAACTCATTCTGGGCTTATATCCAGGTTTACAACTGAACTGTCTAGCCAAGTCTAAGTCTCAAAAGCTAACTTTCTTTTTATATATATAGATATAATATCTGGTATTAATTCATTTACTGTGTATTTACCAGATGCTCCAGATATGTACCTGATATTGTGAGTGGGAATTGGAAATCAGAGAATACATGTATCCTGTGTTAAATATGAAAATTCTAAGCAGCCTGAATTTTGGAACACACAAATCTATGTTCTGTTTTTGGCATTTTGAAGGAGATTATTCACATTTTGAATCAGATCAATTGCACTTAATTTTTGTTTTTATTAAAGTGCCTGTACTTCAATAAAAACTTGATTTTAGAGCTGAATGTAAGCTGAAATACTGTTACTGACTAGTAATTTTATGATTCTGGATTTTACCCAAAGCAGGAATATTTCAGTTTAATACAATGTTTGAAGAATTATATTGAAGTTTTGTTTAAAAAGGCTCCCATGAATTTTTATTGTAATACCTGTGACTATGCAAATATAAAGCGCTGCCAATATTCAAGTGTTCAGCTAGGGGATTAACAGATATAAAATAATAAATTCTGAACAAAAACATTTCATGTAAGAAAAACTAGACACATCAGAAGGTATGAATAAAATATCAAATAATAACATGCCACTATTGATTGACAGTTGTCGAAATTTATATGTCTGCTGTGAATGAAACTTTTATAATGACATCAGAATATTTTTTCACATTTCATCTGTAAACATGCTAAGGAATTAATACTATCTGAAAGCTATGTGTAACTACCTAGTTTTTCAGCACTGGAGTGACATATTTGTGTGCTAAAAAAAGTCACTGTATCATCAGGGTGAAGGATATGGAGGGGAGGGGCAGATATGTTCTGGTCTAAACAGTCTCTTTTTCTCTTACTCAAGAGCTAATTTGCTAAAAGGTATCCTTTTAATATTAGTCTATGAACATAAAGCAATGTGTTAGAAATTAATCCTAACATTTGGTATGGAAATTTTGACCAGATAGTATGTAGGTTATACTCTGTGGGCCATAGAGTCTCTCTCCCAACTATTCAACTCTGTCATTATAGTGCAAAAATGGCCATGGACTTTATGTAAATGAATAGGCATGGCTGTATTCCAATGAAAATTTATTTACTCAAACAGGCATCTTCCTAAGAACTATAGTTTGCCAATCCTTGGTGTAGAAATTGCCTTTAGTCAAAACCACGAGGTAACTACTGGGATATATAGCTCCTCCTGTCCTGATGTACACAAGGTGTTTAGAGAAATGTGATATTCATCATGAGCTATGTCCTGATGTACACAAGGTGTTTAGAGAAGAAATGTGATATTCATCATGAGCTATCAATTGTTTGGTTCTATAACGCTGCTAGTATAACACAGTTCTCCAGTTATAATTTGCTATATTTTAGCATTTAATTTTTAAGTTGTTGGTTTCTAGAAGGAGGAATCAGAATAATTAAAAATATCGTGATATATCAACTAGATAAATTTTATTCAGCTAGTATATATTTAATAACAAAGAACTAGGTTAAATGTGGAACTTAAGAAATAAGGCAAAGGATCATAGGGGAAGGGAGGAAAAAAATAAAACAAGACGAAACCAGAGAGGGAGACAAACCATAAGAGATTCTTAATCATAGGAACGAACAGAGGGTTGCTGGAGAGGAGGGGGATGGGGGTAGTTGGGTGATGGACATCGGGGCGGTTATGTGTTGTAATGAGCACTGGATATTATATAAGACTGATGAATCACAGACCTGTACCCTTGAAACAAATAATACATTACATGTTAAAAAAATGTATTAATATTTTAAATGTAAAATCAAGTACAAAGAACAAAATGTATAAATAGAGGAGAACAAGGATTGCATCTGTGTGGAAAAAAGTCATCTAGGCAAGTAGGTAAAGCCTGTAAAGTGGTAATAAAAATAATTAGAGATGATTACATTTTCTTAAGAATCTTCTATAATATTATTGTTAGGTATTAAATAAAATGTTTAAAATTAAAAATAAATTTCTTGCTTAAAACCCAAAGAAATTTTTAATAGAATTTAATAGACATGAGCAAACTTTTTTCAAATAGAACATGTTATTTTTTGACGTGGGTGGCTCAGTCGGTTGAGCATCTGACTCTTGATTACAACTCAGGTCATGATCTAAGGATCCTGGGATTGAACCCCATGTCAGGCTCCGTGCTCTGTCCCTCTCCCTCTGCCCCAGTCCCTGCTCGCACTCACTGTCTCTCTCTCTCTAAAAATAAATAAATCTTTAATAAAAAAGGACTTATAAGTATAATGAAACAGGATTACAGATGACTATTGATACTAAGATATGGCATAGACTATATAGACTAGTACAATTTTGTTTTTACTTACAAGATTTAGAAATAATTTGACCAACACTCTGTTCTATATATCTATCTTCACCTACAGAGGAACATAAGATAATTCTCTCTGTTCTGTGTTTAGGTCCTGCGCTAACTCTCTTTGTTCATTAACAGTTTGATGTAGCAATAGTTTGTTGTGATAAATAAATAATGATAGTCAATATTTAGATAGCATATAATGTGTTTCTTTTAACAATCAAAATGCACAGGCCGGAGATGCAGCTACTATGTGAATCTTTGCTTCCCTCCACACCTGGTAGATATTTCTCAATGTGAGTGATTGAGATTTTAAGAAAATTAACCTGGAGTGTATGTGACAAGTGAATTTGTGAGGGGAATACCTATGAGTAAGGCAGTCCTAATTCTCTTTTAATAGCAAAGATATAAGACAATAAAGATATGGCTGAACATCTAATCAATAGAAAAGAAAAGAGAGGGATACATGTGTAGCTACTTAAACCGGCACAAGTTTCAGAGAGAAGCAAATGAATTAGGAAAGTTTTCTTCATTTTCTTGCCAAGTTTAAAATATTTTTAAATCAAAATTCACACAAGTTTAGCAGAAAGGAAAATAACTATAAAAATATTGGAAATAAGTTAAAATGTTACATTTTTCAGTAGTTGAAATGTGGATGCTTGCTCTCTTAATAGTGAGCATATATTCCTATAAGGGAAAAAATACACTTCAAAAACTTCAAAGTGTGACCCTTTATTTTGTTTGTTTGTCTTCTGAAACCAATACACCTATTCATTTGTTCTAGATAAAACTGTTTGAATGATTTTTAAAAATCTACTTTATGTGGAGCAAAAATATATTAGCATTTATTTGAACATCCTTAATGTTACTTTAAAGATTCTTCTTAGTTGGGATATTGCACTTGGAATTTTGGTAAGGGAATGTGAAGTAGAAGAATATTTAGATGTATTCCTACTTCTTCAAGTGTGCCTCATATACTTGCTTTTATTCTTTATCCTTTAATACTCTCTCCTTGAACATTCAATTTGGCTTTTGTTGTGCCCACTCAACTGAAACAACTCCATTTACCCTTTTTTTTTTTTTTTAACCACAATCCCAAGGCTAAATATCTTCTCTCTTCTCATTCTTCTTGTCCTCACTGTTATCATTGTGGTACAGTATATCACGATTCTCTCCTTCAAACGATAGATACATGATAGATGGATGGTAGATAGATAGATAGATGATAGATAGATGGATTATAGATACATAGATAGATATAGATAAAGAAAATGACAGTATGGATTAGCTGAGCGATTATCCTCCTAAATCACTGCATTGGTTAATTAAATGGCTACAATAGAAGTATCTGGAGAAGTTAGACAAGCAATCAGAAGTTTTGAAAAATAATTTTCAAAGATTATTTAGCCTAAAAACAATATTTATTTGAAAAATCTATCAATCTGTTTATCTGTCTAATCTTCGGTATGTTAAACAATCACTACTAGTGATGTAATAAAAACACGCTTGACTTTGGTTTCACAGTATTCCTTTAAATATATTAAGTTTCTATGTAGGCTGGCTTTGTACTCTATAGGCATGGAGGACAAAACTGACATTTTATTTTCTGACCATATCCATGGACTCCCCAGGCATTTCCATAGCCTAGTACTTTTTTTTTTTTTTTTTGAGTTCCCTTAATACAAACAAATGAGGTCTTATCTGGATAGTCAGTGTTAACTTCTTGAAATTCACTATTTACCACCAGCTTCCTGCAGCTGTGTCTTCTAGCTCTCTAAAAAGGCCTATTAATGCAGGGTAATAATTATCCCACTCTAGCTCTCTTTCTCATTTGTATTCACAGAATATACTCACATGTCCTTGACTTGATAACCTTTGGGAGGGCATATTTATGCTATCAAGAATTAAAGAAGAAAAAAAGCTGTCCCTGGCTCAGCCAGCAAATCAACTAGTAAAATTTTTACTCTCCCTCTAGATTTTGCAGTTTAGAGTGAGACTAGAGTGCAGAGTATCCCCTATCTACAGAGACATATCAGTGTGTGGTGATTCTCACTACTGATGCTCACTCTCTCTAGAATTAAGATGAAGGTGGTAGCTCCCCAAACTTCTGAACCCAAAAGGAGGCAACTGTGGTCCACAGCATCAACTTTCTCCAAAGAAATATCTCTATATTTTTCTTTATTGCTCCTTTAGCTGCCTAAAACACTGAGAATAGCAAGTTTCATAAAACAGATCCTCTAAGGGGTGCCTGGGTGGCTCAGTCAGCTAAGCACCTGACTCTTGATTTCAGCTCAGTTCATGATCTCAGGGTTGTGAGAGAGATCCCAATGTTGGACTCCATATTCAGTGGGGAGTCAGCTTGAGATTCTCTCTCTCTCCCCCTCTATTCCTCCACCCCCCCCACACTGGTTCTCTCTCTCCCTCTCTCTCTCAAATAAATAAATAAATTTAAACAACAACAACAACAACAAACCCAGATTCTCCAAGATTTCTTTCAAAAAAATCAGCATACAGGGAAAAATTGACAAGGCAAGAAACAACAAATGTTGGAGAGGTTGTGGAGAAAGGGGAACCTTCTTACACTGTTGGTGGGAATGCAAGTTGGTACAGTCACTTTGGAAAACAGTGTGGAGGTGCCTCAAAAAATTTAAAATAGAGCTACCCTATGACCCAGCAATTGCACTACTAGGTATTTACCCCAAAGACACAGATGTAGAGAAAAGAAGGGCCATATGCACCCCAATGTTAATAGCAGCAATGTCCACAATAGCCAAACTGTGGAAAGAGTCGAGATGCCCTTCAACAGATGAATGGATAAAGAAGATGTGGTCCATATATACAATGGAATATTACTCAGCCATCAGAAAGAATGAATACCCAACTTTTACATCAACATGGATGGGACTGGAGGAGATTATGCTAAGTGAAATAAGTCAAGCAGAGAAAGTCAATTATATGATTTCACTTATTTGTGGAACATAAGGAATAGCATGGAGGACATTAGGAGAGGGAAGGGAAAAATGAAGGGGGGAAATCGGAGGGAGAGATGAACCATGAGAGACTATGGACTCTGAGAAACAAACTGAGCATTCTAGAGGGGAGGTGGGTGGGGGAATGGGTTAGCCTGGTAATGGGTATTAAGGAGGGAACATACTGCATGGAGCACTGGGTGTTATACAAAAACAATGAAGCATGGATCACTACATCAAAAATTAATGATGTATTGTATGGTGACTAACATAACATAATAAAATAAAATTAAAAAAAATCAGAACACAGGGAATCTCTGTCTTATACTTATTCCAGTTTCTTATATCTATTGTATTGGTACCACAGTAGAAATAAGACATAAATAGTTCCATTTTCTGTCACACATATAAATAAACCTGTAGAAGAATTTCATCAGATTAAAAGACCTTAAATACTGGAAAATTATACAAGAAAGTAATGACTGGAAATCTTTTAAAGAATTGACCCTGATTGATCCTGATCTGACAAAGATGATTTGCATAGTTTACATATATAAAGTCAGAGAGGACATTACTTTAAGCACTATGATTCTACAAAGTGATTTCCTTTTTATTGGACATTTCACAATAGTATAACATTATGATATGGTTAGTATATTATTGAGCTGGTGTGTAAGGAGGGACAGGAAATTAAGAGCAGTTGCAAATTAGCAGTTGCAAATTCTTCTCCAAGAACAGAATTACATCTAAAATGACATGAAGATGGGTACTATTATGTTTTCCTTTTTTGAAAAAAAAATATTAATTTTACTTTAATCTCTGAATCCCCTTTACTCCGATGAAAATTTCATGTACTCTTCACCCATTTTCCCCCAATGGCTATATCTTATATAACTATAGTTCTGTATCCATACCAGGAATATTAATGTGTGTATCATCTTGTGCCAATTTATCACATATATAAATTTATGTAACTATCACCAGAATCAAGATACATCACCACAAAGAGCTCTCTCATGCTGCTACTTTATGGCACACCCACCCCCTAAGCACAGTTAACCACTAATCTGTTTCTTTCTCCATAACTTTGTCATTTGTAAGAATGTTATATAAATAGAAACATCCGTACACGACATTTTGGGATTAACTTTTTCATTCAACATAGGACCCTTGAATATAGTTGGGTCATGTTTTTTTTTAATTTATTTACCAATATCTGTCTTTTAATTACTGTATTTAGTCTATTTATATTTGAAGTGAGTAATGATTTGTTAAGGTTTAAGTCTGGCATTTTATTTATTTTTATTTTCTGTTTTTTGTTACTCTGTTTTTTTCCCTTCTATTCTGTTTGTTACATAAACATTTTTACTAGAATACTGTTTTGATGTATAATATGTTTTGGTCTAACTTTTATATAATATTTTAGTGGTTTCTCAGGCTTAGCATTTTACAGACATAACTTAGTAGAGTCTACTGATAGACTTTGGAAAACAACATTTTAATAGTTTGTGTCTAGTGTAGAAATCTTTCATTACATTAAGTCTCTTAATCCTCTATAGTGTATAATTGTCTTAAATATTTCATATATATATATGGTGATTAATGTAACATAATAATAAAAAAAAGAAAAGAAAAAATAGACAAAGGAATTGAATAGATATTTTTTCAAAGAAGATATACAAAAGACCAATAGGTACATGAAAAGATGCTCAACCATAAATCATCAGGGAAATGCAAATAAAACCACAATGAGATATGACCTCACACCTGTAAGATGGCTAACCACATCAGAAAATACACTTTTTGTTTCAGCCATTAAACATAATTTAGAAAACTTAGAAGGAGAAAGACAACCTCTGTTCCTTTCATTGTTCTTCCCTCCATTCTGATGTTCTTAGATTCCATATTTTACTATGCCTTTCTACTTAAAGAATTCCTTCTGGATATTCTTTTAGAGTATATTGACTTGTGACACATACTTTTAGTTTCCTTTGTGTGCAAATGTCTTTATTTCCTTTCCATTTTGCTGGATATAGAATTCAGTGTTGACAGCTGTTTATTTTAAAGAATTTGAAAAATTTTGTACCACTTCTTCTGGGCTCCATGACCTCAGATGAGAAATCCACTCATTTTAATTGTTTTTACTTTATATCATTTATCTCTCACTGCTTACAAGATTTGTGTTTGTCTTTAGTTTTCAAAAGTTTGATTATGATGTGTCTTTGTGAGTTTATTTTTGGGTTTATCTTGTTTAGCATTCACTCTGCTTCTTGAATCTGAAATCAAATTTGGGAAATTATTGGCAATTATTTCTTTGAACTTTTTTCAGCCTCCACTTATTTTATATCCTTCTAAGACTCTAAGAACATGAATGGTAGGTCTTTTGTTATAGTTCCAAGGTCCCTGATATCCTGCTCATTTTTTTTTCTCTTTGTTGTTTTGATTAAATAGTTATTGTTCTATCTTCAAGTTTGCTGATTTTTTTTTCTTCTTAGAGAAGAATTTCTCTTTTTTCCAGCTTTATTAAGATATTATTGGCATAAAACATATGTAAGCTTAAAGTGTACAACAAGGTGATCCAATATATGTATATAATGCAAAATGATTACCACAATGTTAGTTAACACCTCCATCCCCTTATATATATATATAATTATACATAATTATACATAATTACATATTTATACAAATTATTATACATATATACATATTATAGAAATTATGCAAATATACACAATTACCTTTTTGTGGTGATAAATTTTAAGATTCACTCTCTTAATTTTCAAATAGATAATATAGTATTGTTAATTACAGTTATTATACAGTATAGTAGATCCATAGAACTTATTATCTTATAGCTAGAAGTTTATAGGCTTTGTATAACATATCCCCATTTTCCCTACTCCCCAGCCTCTGGCAACTACTATTTTATTCTCCATTTCTATGAACTCAGTTTTTTAGATTCCACATACAATATATGTCTTTCTTTGACTTATTTTACTTAGCATTATGGTCTCAAATTCCACTCATACTGTCACAAATGACAGGATTTCCTTCTTTTTCATGGCTGAATAATATTCCATTATGCATATAGTATATATTTTATATTATATATTACATTATATATATAATATATATACACATTTTCTTTATCCATTTATCTGTCAATGGACATGTAGCTTATTTCCATGTCTCAGCTGCTGTAAATAATGTTGCAATAAACATGGGAGAGCAGATATCTCTTAGAGATACGGATTTTATTTCCTTCAAGTATAAACCCAGAAGTACATTTATTGGATGATATGGTAGTTTTATTTTTAATTTTTTGAGGAAACTTCATAATGTTTTCAATAGTGGCTATACCAATTTACATTCCCACAGTGTACAAAGTTTCTTTTTTCTCTATAGCCTTCCCAACACTTGTTACCACTTGTCTTTTTGAAAATAGCCATCTTACAGGTGTGAGGTCATATCTCATTGTGGTTTTATTTGCATTTCCCTGATGATTTATGGTTGAGCATCTTTTCATGTACCTATTGGTCTTTTGTATATCTTCTTTGAAAAGATATCTATTCAATTCCTTTGTCTATTTTTTCTTTTCTTTTTTTAATTATTATGTTATGTTAATCACCATACATTACATTATTAGTTTTTGATGTAGTGTTCCACGATTCATTTTTGCATATAACACCCAGTGCTCCATGCAGTATGTGCCCTCTTTAATACCCATCACCAGGCTAACCCATCCTCCCACCCCCATGCCCTCTAGAACCCTCAGTTTGTTTCTCAGAGTCCATAGTCTCTCATGGTTCATCTCCCCCTCTGACTTCCCCCCCTTCATTCTTTCCTTCCTGCTATCTTCTTTTTTTTTTTTTTTAACATATAATGTATTATTTGTTTCAGAGGTACAGGTTTGTGACTATTAATCAGATTTTTTTTGGCTACTAAGTTGTAGGAGTCCCCTTTATATATTTTGAATATTAACTCTTAAACTGGTAAGTGGTTTGCAAGTATTTTCTTTGATACTAGAGGTTGGCTTTTTCTTTATATTGTTTCTTTTGTTATGCAGAAGATTTTTAAGTTTCATGCTGCCCCCTTGTTTATTTTTACTTATGTTGCTTTCACTTTTGGTGTCACATCCAAAAAATCATTAATAAGACCAATGTCAAGGAGCATTTTTCTATGCTTTCTTCTAGTAGTTTTACAACTTTGGGTCTTCAATTTAAATCTTTAATCCATTTTGAGTAAATTTTGGTGAGTGGTATAAGATAGGAGTCATATTTCATTTTTTGGTATGTAAATACAGTTTCCCCAACACCATTTACTTTAAGAAGAGTCTATCCTTTCCCAAATGACTATTCTTGGATTCCTTATCAAATACTAGTTACCTCACATGTGGGTGTTTCAGCTCTTGATAGTGTTCCATTAGTCTATGCATCTCTTTTTATGCCAATACCATGCTATTTTGATTATATAGCTTTGTAATGAAATTTAAAACCAGGAATTGTGATGCCTCCAACTTTGTTCTTTCTCAGGATTGCATTGGATATTTGGGGTCTTTTGTGTTTCCATATGAATTTTAAGATTTTTATATTTCTGTGAAAAATGTCATTGGAATTTTGATAGGGATTGCATTAAATCTGTAGATGGCTTTGAGTAGTGTGGAAATTTAACAATATTAATTCTTCTGATCCATGAATATGTGATGGCTTTCCATTTATTTGTGTCTTCTGAAATTTTTTTTCATCAGTTTTATAATTTTCAGTGTACCAATCTTTTACCTCATTTGTTAAATTTATTCCTAAGTATTTTACGCTTTTTGTTGCTATTGTAAAAGGGGTTGTTTTCTTTATTTCTTTTTCAGATAGTTCATTGTTAGTGTTTAGAATGCAACTGATTTCTCTGTGCTGTTTTTGTATCCTGCAACATTACTGAATTTGTTGGTTAGTTCTAACAGATTTTCAGTGGTATTTAGGATTTTCTATATGAGAGAATATTATCTTGAAACAGACAATTTTACTTTTCTTTTCTGCTTTGGATGACTTTTATTTCTTTTTCTTGCCTAATTTCTCTGGCTATGACTTCTAGTACTATGTTAAATAGGAGTGGTGAGAGTGGGCATCCTTGTCTTGTGCCTGATCTTAGTGTAGAAGCTTTCAAACTTTCACTATTGAATAAAATATTGTGTGTTTGTCATCTGTGGCCTTTATTATACTAAGGTACATCCCTTCTGTACCCAATTTATTGATAATTTTTATTATTATAGGATGTTGAATTTTGCAAAATGATTTTCTGCATCTAATGAGTGATCATTTTAATTTTTTATTCTACTAATGTGGTATAAAATATTTACTGATATGTGCATGCAGAACTAGCAATGCATAGAGGAATAAATTCTGTTTGATCATGGCATATGATCTTTTTGTTGTACTTTTTTATTTGGTTTGCTAGAATTTTGTTGAGAACTTTTACACCTATATTTTTCAGGGGTATTGTTTTCTTTTCTTGTAGTGTCCTCATCTGGCTTTGGTAACAAGGTAATGCTAGCCTTATAAAATAAATTTGGAATTGTTTCCTCCTCATTAATGTTTTAGAACAGGTTGAAAAGGAATGGTGACATAACATAATAAAATTAAATTAAATTAAAAAATAAATATTTAGTAGAATTCACTAATGAAACCATCTATTCCTGAGCTTTTCTTTGGTGGGAGCTTTAATCTTCTTACTCATTATTGGTCTTTTCAAATTTTTTGTTTGTTTGTTTCTTCATGTGTCAGTTTTGGTAGGTTGTGGGTTTCTAGGAATTCATCCATTTCTTCTAGATTACCCAATATTGGTGCAAAATCAATCATAGTAATCTCTTATGATTCTTTATATTTCTGAAGTATCAGGTGTAGTAGTGTGTCCTCTTTCATTCCTTATTTTATTTATTTATGTTTTCTTTTTTTCTCTTTAGGCAAAAGTTTGACAATTTTGTTTATCTTTTATATTCATTAATTTTTTTCCTCTTGTTTTTTGGGTCTCAATTTCATTTAGTTCTGCTTTGATCTTTGTTATTTCTTTCCTTCTACAAACTTTGGGCTAGTTTGTTCCTTTTTTTTTTTAAGCTCCTCAAGGTGTAAAGTTAGGTTGTTTACTTGTGATATTTCTTTTGTTCTTAATGTAGGCATTTATTGGAGTGTATTTAATTTCTGCACATTTGTGAATTTTTCAGTTTTTCTTTTGTTATCCTTTTCTAGTTTCATACCACTGAAGTTGCAAAAGATACTTGGAATGACTTCAATCTTCCTTAATTTGCTAAGGCTTGTTCCATGACTTATCACATGTTGTATGTATTCTGGAGAATTTTCCATGTGTGCTTGAGAAGAATGGGTATTTTGGTGCTGTTGGGTGGACTGTTCTGTTAGCTCCACTTTGTCTAAGATGTAATTCAAGTTTAGTGTTTCCTTATTGATTTTATGTCTGAATTATCTATCTGTTGTTGAAAGTGTGCTTTTGAGGTGTCCTATTTCGTGAGTATTTAGTTAATATACTTAGATGCTTCACTGCTACATGCATATATATTTCAATTGTTTTATCCTCTTGATGAATTGAACTCTTTAGCATTGTGTAATGACCTTCTTTATCTCTTGTTATAGTTTTTGACTTAAAATCTATTTTGTCTGATATAAATATCAGCTGTCTTTTGTTTTCACTTTCATGGAGTGTCTTTCCCCAGCCCTTTATTTTGAACCTATGTGTCTCCTCAAAGCTGGTTGGTCTCTTGTAGGTAGCATATAGTTGGGTCTTGATTTTTAATCCATTTAGCCACTTTTATGCTTTTTGATTGAAGAATTTAATCCATTTACATTTAAAGTAATTATTGATAGGGACCATCTTATTACTGTTTTCTGGATGTTTTGTTGTCCCTTTGTTCCTTTCTTCCTGCTGTCACTTTGTGAATTGATGTTTTTCCATAATGGTATGCTTTGATTCCTTGTCTTTATTATTTGTACATCTGTTTTTCCTACCCTCTTCAATATGTTTCTCCTTATTCATGTGCTTCACCCAGGTGCTGTATTCCTCGCCTGGAGTCCTTAGCTCTTGTAAAAGTATTTTTGTGTGCAGAGGTTCTAATTGATGCTTCTAATGGGAGGAGTGTTAGAAATTTTGCACAGTTCACTGAATTTTTGTCTTTCTGTTGTGTTGTTTTTGCCATTTTGCACAGTTCACTGAATTTTTGTCTTTCTATTGTGTTGTTATGTCTGTTCAGTAAATTTTTATTTGTTATTTTATTTTTTGTTTTTTAAAAAAAATTAGTTGTATTTGTCAGTTTTAAAATTTTCATTTGTTTCTTCTTTATATCTTCTGTCTCTTTGCTGAGACTTTTTTTTCCATTTATGTCCAGCATGCTTATAATTGATTGTGGAATCTGTTTATGCTAGCTGCTTTAAAAATCTATCACAATTCCAGTATCTGTCTCATCTCAGTGTTGGCATCTGTTGACTATCTTCTTACATTCAAGTTGAGACTTTCCATGTTTTAGTGGAATAACTGACATTTCATTGTTTCTTAAACATTACAGGTATAGTATTTTTTATTATTATTTACTTTTGGGAGGAAGGGGCAGAGGGGGAGGGAGAGACTCTCAAGCAGATTCCCCACTAAGCATGGAACTGAACACAGGGCTCAATCTCACAACCCTGACATCACAAGCTGAGCCAAAATCAACAGTTGGAGGCTGAACTGACTGAGCCACACATGTGCCCCTACAGGTATAGTATTAAAAGACACAGGATCTTATTTATTTATTTATTTGACAGAGAGACAGAGAGAGCACAAGCAAGGGGAGTGGGAGAGGAAGAATCAGGCTCCCCATCGAGCAGGGAACCCCACATGGGGCTCCATCCCAGGACCCTGGGATCATGACCTGAGCCAAAGGCAAACACTTAACCAACTGAGCCACCCAGGCACCCCAACAGTAGATCTTATTTAAATCTTCTGTTTTAATAGGTCTTCTTTGATACTGGGCCAGTGAAGGTAGGTGTGGAGAGTACTGCCTTGTTACTTCTAGATGAGGGTGAAAGTTCAGGTTCCCTACTAGGCACCTTTGATACCACTGGTGGAGGAGGGTTACTTCATTGGATGGATGGAGCTTGCTTTCAGGCTTTCCACCAAGCCTTCATTGATACTTCACTGATAGTACCTTCTCCAGGAGAGAGAGGAACTCCTGGTTACTGTTTCTGAATTGGTCACCACTAACACAATGGGAAGAGGGAGTACTCATTATCATGGTATGATAGTGAAAGTTTCAGCTTCCCCCTCAGCCTCCTCTAATATAGGCCATGCAGGAAAAGTGCTGAGTTATGGTGGTTAGAATATAGGATCCCCACTGTGCTCCACTGATACTGCAGGGCGGAGAACCTTGTTACCACTGGACTGGGATGAAAGCTCCAGCTTTCTACTCTGTCTTCTCTAAAAGCAGCCTGGGGATAGGCTACAAGCGTGACTTCTTATAGCCCAGAAAAAATGGAGTCTAGGGTCCTTATTTGGCTTTGCTAATGGGGAGGAGATGGTACCATAAGTATTTTTCATCTTGTTTGCCTGCGGTAAAATATTATTGTCTAAAATTTCTGCCCCATGAGGTTGCCTCTGTCCAGGTTTCTCTTGGGGCTTTTTTGTTGCTTTTGTTCCCAATGGCTTTTTCAAGTTGCCAGCTTCTTTAGTACCAAGTCTGGGATATATGAGGCAAACAGAAAACCTAGGTGTAGTGCTCAGCTCAGCTTTATGTGTCAACATGGCTATGCTATAGTCCCCAATTGTTCAGTGTAATATTAATGTAGGTGTTATGGTGAAGGTATCTTCTATATGTTATTAAAAGTCTATAGTCAGTTTGCTTAAAGTAAGGAAGGTTATCCTAGATAATCTGGATGGGCTTGATTTACTCAGCTGAAAGGAATTAGGATCAAAATCGAAGCTTCCATGGAAAAAAAAATCTGCCTGTAGATGCAGCTTCAGCTTGTGCCTGACTATTCTAGTCTGCCTTTGCTGATGGTCTGCCCTGTGGATTTTGACCTGCCAAGTCAACACCCACAATCACATAAACCAATTTCTTTCAATAAATATTTTGGTACTAGGAAGTATTATGCTGCTATAAGAAATGTCTGAAAATATGGAAGTGGCTTATAACTGGATAATAGGTAGGGGCTGGAAGAACTTTAGAAATCATGATATAAAAAGCCTAAATTGCTGTGAAGATACTGTTGGTAGGACTATGGATGTTAAGGACTGCTAGTAGGATTCAGGAGGAAGTAAGGAGCATCATAGAGAAATCCTATATTGTGTTAGAGAATACATATATCATCATAAACAGAATGCTGGTGGAAATATGAATGTTTAAGGTTCTTCTGATGAGGTCTCAGTAGGAAATGGGAACATGTTATTAGAAACTGGAGGAAGAGAGAGCCTTATTATGTAGTGGAGAAAACTTAGCTGAATTGAGTCCTATATTTTAATTCAGGCTTTTTAAAATCCCACAATGAGCAATCATTTATCTTCCTGTGTGTCTGCATTGGCATTTCAATGCATCACAGATAAACTACAAGTTCTCAGCTTTTAAGCACCTATCTCTGTTCCTACCTGCCATTCTGCCTCCAGAATCCTGTAATTTCCTGGCTTGATCTCATGTCAAAAGTGAGAATACTTTCTTATAGATTTGCGTCTCTTGATTTCCTTCTCCCATGTTTTCTTTTTTTAAGTTAATTTTCATGCTGTTGTATTTTTTGAATGGCCTCCAATTTATCAATCATTTGAAAATCCTTCCTTCCTATTCTAAGAACAGTTTGAATAGCTTTCTTTCAGAAGTGCCTCTTTAGACACATTGCATGGATGGATTTAGAAACTATTGTTTCCTCAGCCATATTTTATGTCATCCTTCTTAATATTTAGCCTTTAAAAAAAAGTTTAAATTCAATTTTTAAATGTATTCTGTGTTTAGATGTTATTATGGACTGAATGTGTTCCTATTATTTATATATTGAAGTCCTAACCCCTAGTACCCAATAATATGACTATATTTGGAGATAGGGCCTTTAAAAAGCTAATTATGATAAAATGAGACCATATTGATGGGCCTTACTCCAAAATGGTGGTCTTACAAAAAGAGGAGCTTAGAACACAAACACAGAGGAAGGACAATGTGAAGATACAGGGAGAATATGATGATCTACAAGCAATGGAGAGAGGCTTCAGAAGAAACCAACTCTAACAATACTTTGATCTTGGACTTCAATTCTCTAGAATTGTGAGAAAATGAATTTCTGTTGTTTAAGTCACCCAACCTGTGGTGTGTTAGGGAAATCCTAGCAAATAAAATTTTTTGTATGAGTAATGCAGCTTTTTTTATGAGTTTCCACTAAATATATTATGTTTTCTTTTTTTTTTTTTCCTGGGGAAAAGTTTACCTTTATAGAATGATGATTATCATTATCTGCCTCAATCAGTGAGCTGTGCACTTGCTTCCACAGAAAAACAAATTTATAATACAAGAATATTGATTGTTGCTGATCCCAATTTCATTTGAATTTTTATTTAGATGGAGGCCTCTCAGTTCATTGTTTCTCCCCCTTAAATGATGGAGTTGTTCTTAACCATTAATCGAAGACCAGGTTCCAAATAGCCAAATTTGAATTATTCAGCATAGTTGATATTGAAGTAAACAAGATGAAAAAATATAATAGACTCTTTGGAAGGATTTTTTTAATGTCAACAATGTTGTATAAGCAGTTCTGAATTACTCAATAAGTAGACAAAACATGTCAATGAAGGAACACTAATTTTTTTTTTAAATTTGAAACTTCTGAACTTATACAGAAATATGCAATCACATAACTTAGAAAGTATTTTAATTTTAGTGTACATGCAATTTTTTGTTTTATTTTTAATATTGTCTTTCTTTTGAATTAAAGGAGAAAAAAGGGACAATGGAATTTCTTCAATTTTTAGCTTTTTCTGAAATTTCTGGTCTAGCCCTGGGTGCAAGTTATCTATTATGGTGTGTGAAATAAGAACGTTTATCAGGCTTTTGTTTTCGGTTTTTGTTTGTTCCTTGCAAAATTTAGGATTATGTTCCAAGAGAAGTGACTACCCTACCAGCAAGTACTTCTCACTTTGGTCTCATCACTTCCAGGTTTGTCTTATAACTTTAAGAAGTCTTTAAATTTTTCAAAACTATCCTCCCATAATTGTCAGAGTAATCTATTTATACTATAAATCTAACATGTTATCAAGGCATGGCCCCTACATAGGCCTCTTCAATAATTCACATCGCTTATAATCTTCCTTCTCAAACTCTGCTGAGATTCTTGCATGTCCCATTCCAAGTCAGACCTCTGTCACTGCTAGTATTATTTCCTCTGTGTTCATCTTTTTATACTCCCCATCCTATGTTTAATTGCCATTCATTTTCTTCTTTTTTATAAATAAGCAAAAAAAAAATATATCAAGCATCTTTCCATTTTATAATGACCTCTCCTCTCACAACCATTGCCTGTGGGTTAGGGAACTCCCTTCTTCGTTTTCTCCATTTATAATTTTGGTAACTTTTATCATTTGATATTGCAAGTATCTCTTTCCTTTTCTGTCTCATCTTTAGCTTCTTGAAGATAGTGACCATATTTGATTGCTTGTATCTCTCCTGCTTAGTATAACACCTTTACATAGTTGTCACCCAATATTTTGATGAAATAAACTTATTTAAAAAATTGTATAGTCTGTAATATACAAACATGCTACCACATTTCTAAAAAAATCTATGTATATATCATATAGTGTTATACTATAATAATAGAAACTCTCTTAATTTACTACAGAATATCAATAGACCTATAAAGAAATATTTCATATTTAAAATACACATTCAATTTACTCAAATGTAGGTACTTATGGAGTGAAAGTTGGCAACAGTTTAATCTGAAAATAGCCAAAACTGTAGTTTGTGGCATAAATGTTGAGAAGAAACTGTTTCTTGTTGTACATACCTAGAGAATTTGGGTGGCTAGACCATCCTTAGTTAGATTGGAACTGGGCCATGGTATAGGCTAACCATCCTGCTCTCTAGCAAAATGTGTCCTGGGATGCTTAATGACCACAAATGGTCAGGACTTGAGCTTTATGTCTCATTCAATAATATCTCTTGTCTCTTAAGAAACTAAAATGAAGAGTGAGTCATAAGGAAATCAATAGTGTTATACTCAAACAAGGCTATTTAGACCAAAACACATTCCATTTTATCATTAACCATGGAGCCAAAGCAGGGAGGGGGAAGAATTTGTATTTATTTGAAATTGCACACAGATGGAACTGTTGCTTCCCACTGCCTGGTGAAGGCTCCGAAGTGCATACAATTAAGTGTATTTTATTAAAACTAACTTTAAAAATGCATGCTGTTTCTTCCCATTTACTTAATAATTGATTAATTACAGCCTGCTTTACTTCTCTTAGAGATATTTTTTCAGATTCATTTGCCCATTACATTTTTGAAGTTTGGCTGGCTTTGGGAATTGTATTTTAACTGAATTTTTAAAAGATTAGAGGAAATTTAATTCCTGTTAAAAATGATAATACATCAATTTTCTGAAGTCCTTAGCTGGGAGATATTGATTTATTATCTCTCATTTTTTATGCTTTCCAATGCAAAACAAAAGTCTTACAATTGGAAAGGCAAGATGGTTGTTTCTATTTCTTCCTGGCACCTTAGGACATACTCTGGTGCTAAACAATACAGATATAATATAAGCCACATATATGATTTTAAATGTTCTAGTAGCCACATTAAAAAGTACAAAAGAAACAGGTGAAATTAATTTAGTGCTATATATTTAGTGTTTCACTTAGCATATCTAAAATGATACCATTTCAACATGCAATCAATATTAAATACCATTAGTGAGATATTTTACATGTTTTTCTTAGTGAAATATATTTGAAATCTGGTGTGTATTTTACACCTATAGCACATCTACATTCACACCAGCCTCATTTCAAGCATTCAAAGTAGCTACCATAGTGGACATTGTGCCTCCACTTGATCTAACACGACAGTGATACAGAATCCTTTTGGAAGTTACCTCCTTCGATTTCAGCATCATCCAAATTTTAAAATCTCTTGAACATTTCCTTCTCCCACCATCACTAACACCACCAAAACAAATACCATTTTACTTCAAATGTCTGCAAATTGTACAGGATGTGGTAGGTTTATGATCAGTGCTCAGAGAGCAATTGGCATTTGAATTAAAGCAGATGAAGACAACAACAGGCGATTACCCATTTTAACAGCTGCTAAGTGGTGTTAATTGCTGGCTGTAGACCACAAGCTGAGCAATTTTCTCTGTATTGTACAAACAGAACAAAGCAAAATAGAAGTTAAAAGAAAAAGTATTATCCTCATTATAATAATGTATAGTACTTGGTAATATAATGTATTCTTATAAACTATGTTATTTATGAATTTGACAATGAACAGGTATGAGAGAAATATGTGTAATTGCTCACTTTTATTTTCAAATAATAAATATTTGAAATATTTATACATGCATACAATTAGAAGTTTTCTAAACATTTTGTAAGTTTATAAAACTGTCAATGGATGGAGTTCTTGATATTTAAATTAATTAGAAGGAGATGTGGTTAAATTGAAGGATGATGGAAAACATGAAGCATGGCTAAACTAGTTCTATTAAAAACTGTTCAAAAGAAGTGGAATTTATTAGATCATTAACTATGCTGACTGAGTTAAGTTCTGTCAGTATTTACTAATGCTGCAGTTTTTTATTTTTTATTTAATAATTTATTTTTAAAGATTTTATTTATTTATTTGACAGAGACAGACACAGCGAGAGAGGGAACACAAGCAGGGGGAGTGGGAGAGGGAGAAGCAGGCTTCCCACGGAGCAGGGAGCCCGATGCAGGGCTTAATCCCAGGACCCTGGGATCATGACCTGAGCCGAAGGCAGACACTTAATGAATGAGCCACCCAGGCACCCCTAAAGTTTCAGTTTTTTAGTTCCTAAAATGATGGCTACAAAAATATTCCATTCCAATCAATGAGACAGTAAAACAATAAACTGATCACATGCTCAATTATTTAAAATAGTAAACATAATCATTCTAATTTATTCTTATGAATGTGTACTGTTTAAATAAAGATATGGATTTGATGTAGAATATTTCATGGTCTAGTTTAGAATATAAATTGGTATTATTTTGACCAAAACTATTTACATATAGAATTCCCTTGATTTCTTATGCTGTATAATCATCTGTTGATACTTTGGCTTTAGGATATGAGTTTGTAGGCCTGTATTGTATCATGTACATTTCAGAAGGAGCTAAACGGGTTGTGACATTTGCCACCTGATACCTGCTGGAACTTTATTTTTCTGCCAAGTCATTTCCTAACTGTAGCCAGGTTATTAACTATTTATCAAGATGGACTCAATATTCCCCTTGACTTGACTAAATTTTGTACATGTATCTTCCCTTCTATAGATCACTGACCCCTCCTTTACTTAGAACATTTACTTTAGAAAACATGCAATTATAAATTCTTCCTCTGCCCCTTTGAGATGTAAATATTCTCCCAAACTCTTGTCAGTTTTACAATCCAAAGTTATCTTTCTCAATGACTAAGGAGCCATTTTTAAATTGTCATCAAAAAAGATACGGTCTCTATATATCATTTTCTATGAGATGATAAATGCCTAACTTTGATAAACATAAATTAGCAAATACAGATGGCCTAATTATATTGACCAACCTCTCCCGTAATGTCCTCCAGTACCTCTCCAGTAATCCATCCACTTTTAAACTCTTCTGCCTTTTGTTTCAAAGGAGTTGGAGTTGAGTTCAGTCTTTCTCCCCTATTGCAGTAGTCTTAAATTCTGGTATATATTTCTGCAAAACAGAAAGAGAGCCTTTACCCAACACTGGTTATGCTGGCACCTTGATTTTGAACTTCCCAGCTTCTAGAAGAGTGAAAAATAAATTTCTATTGTTTAAGCCACACAATCCATGGTATTTTTGTCATAAAAGCCCAAACTGACTAAGACGATCAAGTTGGAGATTTTCAGTTGCCTAGAACACAGTTCATGAGACACTCCTCCACTAATCCATGCATTTTTGGTTTAAGTAATATAATTTTATTTTTCCTCTATTTATTCTATAATATTTGTTAAGGGATTTTCTAGAAAATAAAGCATATATCTATAAGGAAGAAAATAAAAAATAATTTATAATCAAACATTGTTAACATTTTTGGTGTATTTTCCAATAGTATTTTGTATTTATACATTTTAATAAACCCTAAATCATATCTTATATATATTTTTTGTTAGGCTTTTAAATGCAATGTTATATATGTGTGATGTCTGCAGTTAATTTTAAATTTTTTACGTATAGACAATGATCATGTTATCTAAGCTATGCTCTAGGGGCTGCTAATTCCTAAATCAGTAATTCACACTCCAGGAATAGTTGGCATTTTATCAGCAATATCACACTATACAAGCTGCTACAATGAGTGATCTAGCTCTCTCTATGCCCCATCTGCACCAGCTGCTTTATAAAATGTATGGGTATTTATTGGTGAAATTACTTAACAAAATGAATGTTAGAAATGGTATTGAAGATATAAAAGATTATCTGAAATATTGTAGAGACGCTTCCTCATCTATGCATTAGTATAGTATAAAAATTTAGGAAGCACCTTGACACGTAAAGTTAGGAAGGCTCCCTAGGCTCAATTTCTAAATGGTTAATATGCTGCTTCTTGTTCTGAAAATGCCTAATTACATGACCCTGATATGGCCCCATTTGCCTCAGATGAACCTTTAAAAGAGGATGTTTTGAGAACTATGAAAAATTATAGAACACTTTGCTTTATTTTTTTTTAAACTTGCTTAAAATAAGTCAGTATGTATGGCAGAAAGGGTCAAAGACTTGCTGTCATTATAACTTTTTAGTGGGATAATTCTGGAGAAGCGACTACCCCTCACCCAAAGCTACTAAAAATGCCAACATAACTTACAGTTGTCTAAGACTAAATTGGCTAATGCCGGTTTGGGATATAAATATCTATCTTATTGCATTTCTTTACAAACACTATTTTATTGACTGAATCTTTTGTAAAGATACACCACAGTTTACCTAATCAGAATCAATTGATAGGCATATGGGTGAGAAACAAAGTAACAAAGAACATCTTTGTTCATGAGTCTTTGAATTTCCAACTATTTCATTGTGATATAATGCCAGAAGTCATATTACTTCTTCAAAACATGATTGTAGATTTTATATAGTGGCAAGTTGTTTTCCAGAAAATATGTGCTAGTTTATAATCCCTCTATTTCTCTGAAAGTTAGAAAGTTACATCAGCTTTCTCCAAATCATGTTTTATTTTGAATGTAATGGGAAAGGGGAAAAAAAAGGCAAACCTCCTGACATCTCAGGACAGACTCTCTTCAAACATTTCTTTACTCTATTTCTGTTCTCCATACCTACTGCACACACACTTGGATAAGCAGTAACCTATGGGAAAGGAGGAGCTTATGGGGGCATCATTTTAATCAATAGTATGATCAAGGAATAAATTCTTATTCCTTCACTCAAGAAAAACCCAAACGAACATCTAGGATATTTTACCTATCTGGAAAGGGCAATAGCTAGAAGAAAATATCAGGGTATTAAGTGCACAGAAGCCAAATTATGAAGTCATCCATGAAGGAAGTAATAAACAGAGCACACTAAAGGAAAATAGACTGCATCCAAAGTGGGTGCTTAACCTAAGTTGGAGAATTTGGAAAAGATATCCATGCATGTTTTATGAATTCCCCTCTGTGAATTACAACAGCTTTTATTTATGCTTTCTCTGGCATGACTATTGAATTTGTGAGGCTGTCCCTAAATAGTATAGAACCGGGGATGGGAGCTGAGTATAAAGCACAGAATTTAATTCTTTCTATGTCCTTTGTATTTTTTTTACATCTTACAATTTGTATTTGTTAATCTTATAACTAAAAAATATATAAACCAGAAAATCTTAAGCCAGAAACTGTATGGTAATTAAAATAATTATATAAAGGGGGGGCAGAGCAAGATGGAGGAGGTGTAGGAGACCTGGATTTCGTCTGGTCTCAGGAATTCAGCTGGATAGGGATCAAACCATTCTGAACACCTACAAACTCAATAGGAGATCAAAGAAAAGAATAGCAACAACTCTCTGAACAGAAAAGCAACCACTTTCTGGAAGGTAGGACGTGTGGAGAAGTGAATCCGAGGCAATATTCGGGAGGATAGATGGCGGGGGAGGGGCCTCCATTGGCCACGTCTGGCAAGTGATAGAGCCGCGGAGCACAAAATTGGAACTTTTAGAAGTCGGCTCCGCTGAGGGACGTTGCTCCATTGGCTAAGCGGGGGGTGGGACCCTCACGGGAGTGTGGTCTCAGGAACTTCGGGGTCACAGAAAGACAGGGGGTGCCTGAGTGCGGCAGAGCTCCCAGGTATCAGGGTGGGGAAAGCGGCTGCAGAGACGGAGCTGAGGCACAGGCTCTTAGCTTGGGGTTGCCATAAACTGTGATCCGCGGCACAGTCGGGCCCCTGCTCCTTCAGCAGGGACCCAACAAGTGGCAGATCTGGGGAGACTCACCTTCCACCCTGGGAGGAGAGGTGTGGGAGCGCACTGCAGGGATCTGCTGGGTTTGGAGACTCCACACGGGGTCGGGCGCCAGAGATAGAAATCTTCGGTCACAGGCTGGGTGAGCACGGAGTGCAGCCGGAGACAGGGGAGACGGGAGTGACTGACTGATTTTCTTTGGGGGCTTACTGAGGAGTGGGGCCTGAGTTCTCGGCTCCTCCGAGGCGGAGATTGGGAGGCCGCCATTTTCACTCTCAGCCTCCAAAGCTGTACGGAAAGCTTGCAGGGAACAAAAGCTCCCGAGACCAAACCCGAGCAGATTACTTAACCCGGACGGGCAAGGGCGGGGCAATTCCGCCTCCGGCAAAGACATTTGGGAACCACGGCAACAGGCCCCTCCCCCAGAAAACAGCAGGAACAGCCAGCCAAGACCAAGGTTGCCGATCAATGAGAATGGCAGAACTCCAGTGCTAGGGGAATACTGCACATAGAATCCATGGCTTTTTTACCATGATTCTAATTTTAGTCTTTCAAAGTTAATTTTTTTTAACTGTCTTTTTTTTTTTTTGAATTTTTCTTTTTCCCTTTTTCAACCAACATCTTATCCATCCTTTTTTTAAAAAACATTTTTAGTTTTCATTTTTAGAGACATATTCTATCCCTTCATAGTAGTTACCCATATTTTTGGCATATATATATAAGTTGTTCTCTCTTTAAAATTTTGAGATACAGTTTCTTTTAACAGATCAAAATATATCCTAAATCTCTAGTGTATGGCTTTGATCTACTCTCCTGCCTGATCACATTCTCTCCCTTTTTTATCTTTTCTTTTTCTTTCTTTCAAATCCTCTTCTTTCTTTTTTCAAACAACTTCTTATCAATTCCTTTTATAAATTTTTTTTATAATTTTCACCTTTATGGTCATATACCATCCTGTCATCATATCAACCCTTATTTTTGTACATATATAAGTTTTTCATTCTTTAAAATTTTAAGAGGCACTTTCTTCTAACAGACCAAAATACACCCAAAATCTAGTGTGTGGCACTGATTTATACACCAGCCTGATAATATTTTATCATATTCTGTTTTGTTTTGTTTTGTTCTGTTTTTGTTTGTTTTTATCTTTTTCGTTTTCTATTTTTTCTTTTTCTTTCTTCTTTTTTTCCCTTTCTTTTTCCCCAGCTTCAGGTCCTTTCTGATTTGTTTAGAGTATATTTTCGGGGATGATGTTACTCTGTTAGCATTTTGTTCTCTCATTAATCTATTCTCCTCTGGACAAAATGACAAGATGGAAAAAATCACCTCAACAAAAAGAACAAGAGGTAGTACCGACTGCCAGGGACCTACTCAATACAGACATTAGTACGATGTCGGATCTAGAGTTCAGAAACATGACTTTAAAGATACTAGCTGGGCTTGAAAAA
This sequence comes from Neomonachus schauinslandi, assembly GCF_002201575.2. NCBI lineage: Eukaryota > Metazoa > Chordata > Mammalia > Carnivora > Phocidae > Neomonachus > Neomonachus schauinslandi. Next base: position 76,392,440 of record NC_058413.1, on the reverse strand, counting down.
AGCATGGAAGTTATTAGAGAAACGCTTTCTGGAGAAATAAAAGAACTAAAATCTAAGCAAGTCAAAATCAAAAAGGCTATTAATGAGGTGCAATCAAAAATGGGGGCACTAACTGCTAGGATAAATGAGGCAGAAGAGAGAATCGGTGATATAGAAGACCAAATGATGGGAAATAAAGAAGCTGAGAAAAAGAGAGATAAACAACTACCGGATCATGAGGGCAGAATTTGAGAGATAAGCAATACGATAAGATGAAATAACATTAGAATAATTGGGATCCCAGAAGAAGAAGAAAGAGAGAGAGGGGCAGAAGGTATACTGGAGCAAATTATAGCAGAGAACTTCCCTAATTTGGGGAAGGAAACAAGCATCAAAATCCAGGAGGCACAGAGAACCCCTCTCAAAATCAATAAAAATAGGTCAACACCCCGACATCTAATAGTAAAACTTTCGATTCTCAGAGACAAAGAGAAAATCCTGAAAGAAGCTCGGGAGAAGAGATATGTAACCTACAAGGGTAGAAACATTAGATTGGCAACAGACCTATCCACAGAGACCTGCCAGGCCAGAAAGGACTGGCAGGATATATTCAGAGCACTAAATGAGAAAAATATGCAGCCAAGAATACTATATCCAGCTAGGCTGTCATTGAAAATAGAAGAAGACATAAAAATCTTCCAGGACAAACAAAAACTATAGAAATTTGCAAACACAAAACCAGCCCTACAAGAAATCCTGAAAGGGGTCCTCTAAGCAAAGAGAGAGACTAAAAGCAACATAGACCAGAAAGGAACACAGACAATATACAATAACAGTCACCTTACAGGTAATACAATGGCACTAAATTCCTATCTTTCAATAGTTACCCTGAATGTAAATGGGCTAAATGCCCCAATCAAAAGACACGGGGTATCAGATTGGATTAAAAAACAAGACCCATCAATATGCTGTCTGCAAGAGGCTCATTTTAGAACCAAAGACACCCCCAGATTGAAAGTGAGGGGGTGGAAAACCATTTACCATGCTAATGGACACCAAAAGAAAGCTGGGGTGGCAATCCTTATATCAGACAAATTAGATTTTAAACCAGAGACTGTATAAGAGATGAGGAAGGACACTATATCCTACTTAAAGGCTCTATCCAACAAGAAGATCTAACAATTGTAAATATCTATGCCCCTAACATGGGAGCAGCCACTTATATAAGGCAATTAATAACAAAAGCAAAAAAACACTTTGACAACAATACAATAATAGTGGGGGACTTTAACACCCCCCTCACTGAAATGGACAGATCGTCTAAGCAAAAGATCAACAAGGAAATAAAGACTTTAAATGACACACTGGACCAAATGGACTTCACAGACATATTCAGAACATTCCATCCCAAAGCAACGGAATACACATTCTTCTCTAGTGCCCATGGAACATTCTCCAGAATAGATCATATCATAGGGCACAAATCAGGTCTCAACTGGTACCAAAAGATTGGGATGATTCCTTTCCTATTTTCAGACCACAATGCTTTGAAACTAGACTCAATCACAAGAGGAAAGTCAGAAAGAACTCAAATACATGGAAGCTAAAGAGCATCCTACTAATGAATGAATGGTCAACCAGGAAATTAAAGAAGAATTAAAAAAATTCATGGAAACCAATGAAAATGAAAACACAACTGTTCAAAGTCTTTGGGATGCAGCAAAGGCAGTCTTAAGAGGAAAGTATATAGCAATACAAGCCTTTCTCAAGAAACAAGAAAGGTCTCAAATACACAACCTAACCCTCCACCTAAAGGAGCTGGAGAAAGAACAGCAAATAAAGCCTAAACCCAGCAGGAGAAGAGAAATAATAAAAGATCAGAGCAGAAATCAATGAAATAGAAACGAAAAGAACAGTAGAACAGATCAACAAAACTAGGAGCTGGTTCTTTGAAAGAATTAACAAGATGGATAAACCCCTGGCCAGACTTATCAAAAAGAGAAGAGAAATGACCCAAATCAACAAAATCATGAATGAAAGAGGAGAGATCACAACCAACACCAAAGAAATACAAACAATTATAAGAACATATTATGAGCAACTCTATGCCAGCAAATTAGATAACCTGGAAGAAATGGATGCATTCCTAGAGATGTATCAACTACCAAAACTGAACCAGGAAGAAATAGAAAACCTGAACAGACCTATAACCTATAATGAAATTGAAGCAGTCATCAAAAGTCTCCCAAAAAACAAAAGCCCAGGGCCAGATGGCTTCCCAGGGGAACTCTACCAAACATTTCAAGAAGAATTAAATACCTATTCTTCTGAAACTGTTCCAAAAAATAGAAATGGAAGGAAAACTTCCAAACTCATTTTATGAGGCCAGCATTACCTTGATCCCAAAACCAGACAAACACCCCATCAAAAAGGAGAATTACAGACCAATATCCCTGATGAACATGGATGCAAAAATTCTCACCAAAATACTAGCCAATAGGATCCAACAGTCCATTAAAAGGATTATTCACCACGACCAAGTGGGATTTATCCCTGAGCTGCAAGGTTAGTTCAACATCTGCAAATGAACCAACGTGATACAATACATTAACAAAAGAAAGAACAAGAATCATATGATCCTCTTAATAGATGCATAAAAAGCATTTGACAAAGTACAGCATCCTTTCTTGATCAAAACTCTTCAGAATATAACGATAGAGGGTACAATCCTCAATATCATACAAGCCATCTATGAAAAACCTACAGCGAATATCATTCTCAATGGGGAAAAACTGAGAGCTTTCCCCCTAAGGTCAGGAATGCGGCAGGGATGTCCACTATTACCACTGCTATTCAACATAGTATTAGAAGTTGTAGCCACAGCAATCAGACAACAAAAAGAAATCAAAGGCATCCAAATCGGCAAAGAAGAAGTCAAACTCCCACTTTTTGCAAATAATATGATACTTTATGTGGAAAACCCAGAAGACTCCACCCAAAAACTGTGAGAACTCACACATGAATTCAGTAAAGTGGCAGGATATAAAATCAATGCACAGAAATCAGTGGCATTCCTATACACCAACTACAAGACAGAAGAAAGAGAAATTAAGGAGTCGATCCCATTTACAATTGCACCCAAAACCATAAGATACCTAGGCATAAATCTAACCAAAGAGGCAAAGGATCTGTACTCAGAAAACTATAAAATACTCATGAAAGAAATTGAGGAAGACACAAAGAAATGGAAAAACGTCCCATGCTCATGGATTGGAAGAACAAATATTGTAAAGATGTCAATGCTACCTAGAGCAATCTACACATTCAATGCAATCCCCATCAAAATACCATCCACTTTTTTCAAAGAAATGGAACAAATAATCCTAAAATTTGTATGGAACCAGAAAAGAGCCCGAATAGCCAGAAGAATGTTGAAAAAGAAAAGCAAAGCTGGCGGCATCACAATTCCGACTTCAAGCTCTATTACAAAGCTGTCATCATCAAGACAGTATGGTACTGGCACAAAAACAGACACATAGATCAATGGAACAGAATAGAGAGCCCAGAAATGGACCCTCAACTCTATGGTCAACTCATCTTTGACAAAACAGGAAAGAATGTCCAATGGAACAAAGACAGTCTCTTCAACAAATGGTGTTGGGAAAATTGGACAACCACATGCAGAAGAATGAAACTCGACTATTTCCTTACACCACACACAAAAATAGACTCAAAATGGATGAAAGACTTCAATGTATGCCAGGAGTCCATCAAAATCCTAGAGGAGAACACAGGCAGCAACCTCTTTGACCTCAGCCACAGCAACTTCTTCCAAGAAATGTTGCCAAAGGCAAGGGAAACAAGGGCAAAAATGAACTGTTGGGACTTCATCAAGATAAAAAGCTTTTGCACAGCAAAAGAAACAGTCAACAAAACCAAAAGACAACCAACAGAATGGGAGAAGATATTTGCAAATGACATATCAGATAAAGGGCTGGTATCCAAAATCTCTAAGAACTTATCAGACTCAACACCCAAAGAACAAATGATCCAATCAAGAAATGGGCAGAAGACATGAACAGACATTTTTCCAAAGAAGACATCCAAATGGCCAACAGACACATGAAAAAGTGCTCAACATCGCTTGGCATCAGGGAAATCCAAATCAAAACCTCAATGAGATACCACCTCACACCAGTCAGAATGGCTAAAATTAACAAGTCAGGAAATGACAGATGTTGGCGGGGATGCGGAGAAAGGGGAACCCTCCTACACTGTTGGTGGGAATGCAAGCTGGTGTAACCACTCTGGGAAACAATATGGAGTTTCCTCAAAAAGTTGAAAATAGAGCTGCTGTACAATCCAGCAATTGCACTACTGGGTATTTACCCCAAAGATACAAATGTAAGGATCCAAAGGGGTGCTTGCACCCCAATGTTTATAGCAGCAATGTCCACAATAGCCAAACTGGAAAGAGCCATGATGTGCATCAACAGATAAATGGATAAAAAAAAGTGGTATATATATACAATGGAATATTATGCAGCCATCAAAAGGAATGAGATCTTGCCATTTGCAATGACGTGGATGGAACTGGAAGGTGTTATGCTGAGCGAAAAAGTCAATCAGAGAAAGACATGTATCATATGACCTCACTGATATGAGGTATTCTTAATCTCAGGAAACAAACTGAGTGTTGCTGGAGTGGGGGGTGGGGTGGGAGGGATGGGGTGGCTGGATATAGACTTTGGGGAGGGTATGTGCTATGGTGAGCGCTGTGAATTGTGCAAGACTGTTGAATCACAGATCTGTACCTCTGAAACAATGCAATTTATGTTAAGAAAAAAAAAAGAAGAAGAAGATAGCAGAAGGGGAAGAATGGAGGGGGGGATATTGGAGGGGGAGACGAACCATGATAGAGAATGGACTCTGATTAACTAACTGAGTGTTCTAGAGGGGAGGGGGTGGGAGGATGGGTTAGCCTGGTAATGGTATTAAAGAGGGCACGTTCTGCATGGAACACTCAGTGTTTTGCACAAACAATGAATCATGGAACACTACATCTAAAACTAATGATGTAATGTATGGTGATTAACATAACAATAAAAAATGAAAAAAAGGAAAAAAATAATATATAAAGGCAAAAAAGGATGCAAGTAAAATACTTGAATAAATGAAAATTTTGAATAATATTTTTTTTACCTGAATTTACATTTTTATGGTAAATATCAAATACAGGGTATTTAGAATCACTGTGGTGATCAAAATAAAATCACACCATGAATATCCAAAAGTAAAATTGATGACTTTTGACAAGGTGCATTTGTGCTATTTTTACAAAAGAGTAATTATCAGTTAAGAAAGGTAAAGTCTGAACCAGTGAGGAAAGTAAAGGGCTGAACTATTATCAATTAATTTGATTAAAAACCAAAGAACCAAATGGAGCTTTTCAATCTCCCAGTGTATGAGTTAATAATCAATACATTTATCTGTATGGGATAAGTTCTTGGCGCCCTTCTTATTCTTATGTGCCAAATAAATTTTATTCCTTTAATTTCAGGGTTGTTTTTTTTTTTTTTTTCTAGCATGTATTGTCTCTCACTCTGAAGAGATTAATAGGAACTGAGTAAATAAGTAATAACATTGTATCACCATTTCCTAAGATGCAATATTGCCAATTCTTTTTATTCTTGAACTTAATATGTGGTCTGAAAGAGTTGTTCAAATATGCAAATGTCTGCAGAATGAAGACAGTAGACAGGGATAAGAGGAGGAGCTCATTTATATGTAAATGACTTTGTAAAGAAGTAATAGAGCATGTATTTCTCCTTGTTATAAAAAATTTCAGTACCCTGAAAAATAGTCTTGTTATAAGAAATTAAGTTAAGGAAGGGAAAACACAGTATCTTTTTTTTTTTTTTTAAGATTTATTTATTTGACAGAGAGAGACAGTGAGAGCAGGAACACAAGCAGGGGGAGTGGGAGAGGGAGAAGCAGGCTTCCTGCAGAGCAGGGAGCCTGATGCGGGGCTCGATCCCAGGACCCTGGGATCATGACCCAAGCCAAAGGCAGATGCCCAACGACTGAGCCACCGAGGCGCCCGGGAAAACACAGTATCTTAATGGGTGAAGCAATTGTCTGGCTATCTGATAATGCATGAAAATTTCTGTGACACCCAAATGCAACCACTTAGACTAACAAGAAGGAATCTGATCAAAGTCTTATCATCCACAGAATATTCAGAACTATCATCTTCCCTTCAAGCAACTATCAAAGAAACGAGTATATTTTATAAGCGAGACCTGAAAACCATGGCATATATTATCATTATTTATTAGAAAAGTATATCTCCAAAATAGTACAATTCTTGCATTGAAACAGAGTGAACATGCTTAAAGAAATTTTTTTAAATATATATTTTTATTTACAATGAATAAGTTCTTTAGTTAGAAAACTAGAGTAGTTGTAAAATTTTAAAATTTAGGTTTTTAAACCTAATGTTAGATGGTATGAATGGCATATCATTTATCTATATATATATATCTATTTATAGATATCTGTGAAAATTTTTTAACACTTTGAATCTTTACCCTGATGCAATCACAAAAAAAAAAAAAAAAACCCAAGATACATTTTGATCATTGTGCTGAGGAAACTAAGTCATAGAAGTGTAAAGCAACTAGGCTAATTACATCTTAAAAGAAGGTATCGGAACTCAGTTTTTTTGAAAAGCCTAATATATCTTAAATAGTATTTCTAAAAGATGAAATTTCAAATGTCAAGTGAGAAAAGCTAATTATAAAATGTATGCTGTTATTACTCATTTTCTAAAAAAAAAAGTTCATTTTGCACTCATAAGCATCACACATGGACCCCAATAACTTGCATGCCTTTGATGGACCTGCAAATGGTGATATCTATAGGAAATTATTTCACTAGAAGAGCCCATCCCATTCCTTGCAAAGATTTATTACCTAGAGAGTTTCACAACCTAAAGTATAAATACCTTAAGAGCTTCCAAAGGGACAGACACACAGAACATTAGAATACCTAAAAAGGAATAACTGTCTGACTGGTAGTGCTTGTCTCATTATAATCATGGATACCAGAACAAAATGAATTAATGTCTTTACAATTATGATAGAAAAAAAGTAAAACTGTAATCCAATGTTCAAGTTATTCATGCAGTATAAGAGCAAAATAAAGATACTCTCAAGTTTAATATTTATGGACCTACTAAAACATTACTGAAGAATGTATACTAACCACAAAAGTATTCTCAGGAAGAGGGCAAAATTGAATACATTTGACACAAATCTCAAGTAGCAGAGTAAGATAAAAAATTGAAGGAAGCCAGGAAAAAGTTAAAAGTGGGTACATTAGGGGTCCCTGGGTAGTACAGTCCGTTAAGCAACCAACTCTTGGTTTCAGTTCAGGTCAAGATCTCAGGGTTCTGAGATCCAGCCCCCCCTAAGGCTTTGTGCTGAGGTCTGAGTTGGCTTGGCCCTCTCCCTTCCCCTCTGCCCCCTGCCCCACCCCCTATACCCCCTCCTGTGTGCTCTCTCTCTCTCAAATAAATAAATAAATATTTTAAAAAATATATCTTTTTTTAAAAGTAGGTGCATTAGATCTTGATACAACAAGATTCTCTTTGGGGTTACTGACTTTCTAGCATGGTATTTTATCTTTCTGTTGGTACTACAGTGAAAACAACTACAGAAGCATATTTAATACAGTTTTGGGGGGTTTTACTTTGTAACAACTACCTGAGGAAATAGTTACAAATGGATATCCCTACTCCTCATTGCAGATCTGCTTAATTGGATCCCCAAGGTAAACCTAAGAACCTGCATTTCACTGAGCAGACCGGGATTGAGGTGACCCAGTAAACACTTTAGTTTAGAAATTCTAACGTAACAAATTGGGGTCTTAATTAGCATTGCTGAATAAAATGCAAATAGTAGAAATTTTGATTACATAAAATATTGAAATAATTAACAAAACTTGGGAGATTAAAAAGCCAGAATATGTGAAAGGAAGGATAAATAATGTCCTCATTTTCATAATAAGGAGTGATCAGATTCATCGTCTGAAGGAGATGAATTAAGAAAGATATATTACTTAAAGTTATATAATAAAGTTATATAATATCTACATTTTATTTATGTTGATATGTGGTGACCAGCAACAGAAAGCAAAACAGTAGCTAGTTCTGGAAGAGGGGATGGGTATTGCTGATAAATGAATAAAAGCTTTATTTTCATTTTATACTTTTTGTAGTTCTTTTTTAAGAATTACAATCATACTACTTGATTTAAATTTTTAAATTTAATATATTGTGTATTTTCTGCTTTCTAGAATCTTTACAAATACAAGCACATCCTTTATTTATTTTGCTGTAATAGTTCTGTCTTTTCTCTAGCCTTTTGTTGGGAGTTAATCACTTATGCTATTACTATCCATCTTTTATTCTCTTCATAATTTGCTGCGTGGACTGTGCTTTGTTCTGGAGAAATTAGACAAACCAGATATTTAAGAAGGAGTTTTAAATCAACACTTGATACTTTTGGAGAAGATATTAGGACACTTTTCAATGACAGTTTAACAATTTTTGTACAAACACTTTGTGAAAGATGTAGCATTAGCCCTCTTGTATCTTTGCTTTCTTCTTAACAACTATTAGGGAGAACTCTTTCTACAATTTCTGAAATCCGCTGGCGGCCCCTTAGTTTTCATTAAAGAATACTAACCAACCCTTTTTTTTTTTTTCTTTTTTAATGGGGACATTTCCAATGCACATCCTGATAAAATAATTCCCTCTATTGGAAGTACTCCACAATGAGTTGCAATGTCTACTCTTTGCCACTCAGTGAGCTTGACTCATAGGCAGTGTATTTATTCTTCCAAGTGTTTCTCAGATTAGAAGAGTTGATGATGATAATCTTGCTTTGAGGGATGCCTTGAGAAGTTGCCTTATTAAATCCACCTCCACTTGTATGCTCTAATAAGCATTTCTGTTGTGCTGTATCTTATTTAAAGCTTATATTGTTTTAGGACATTGTGTTACCTGATGACATCCTTTTAAAACAGATATCCAGGGGCACCTGGGTGGCTCAGTTGGTTGAGCGACTGCCTTCGGCTCAGGTCATGATCCTGGAGTCCCGGGATCGAGTCCCGCATCGGGCTCCCTGCTCGGCGGGGAGCCTGCCTCTGCCTCTGAACCTCTCTCCTCTCGTGTTCTCTCTCTCATTCTCTCTCTCTCAGATAAATAAATAAAATCTTTAAAAAAAAAAAAAAACAGATATCCAGTAAAATTTCTAATTGTCTTATTACCGAGTAATTAATTCTGAGACTTTTCATTTATTTTTTTTTCCTTTTTCAAGTTTTTAAATTGTATTTAAATTCCAGTTAGTTAATATACAGCATAACTTTAGTTTCAGGTGTAGAATCTAATGATTCATCACTTACAAACAATACCCAGTGCTCATCATAATGAGATTTTTTTAAAATGCCATGGAATCTGTAACATACATAACTGTCTTGAGTTTATAGGGTTTTTTTTAAAGGTCTAGTATAACTTGTGCCGTTAATTTTGAAAAGATAAATATTGGTGTTGTACAATTTAAGTTAATTCATGGTTTCATTTTAGATCCATTCCTTGTATTTCTACCTTCACTTTTCTCTACTTTTAATTCATTCTTCTTTGCTGTTGAAAGGAAAAATAGATTTGGTATCAGATCTTTTTAAAGCAAGTAAATTATCTCTACTCCTTCCAAGCTGTAGGACTGTGGAGAAGCTACTTAACCTATGTAAACGTTGGTGTCTTCATGTTTATACAAGAGTTATTAGTAGTGTCCAGCTCATAAGGTTTTGGAGAGGACTAAATTATAAACAATGTGAATATGGCAAATAGCATATAATCTGGCATGTAGCAACTATAAGCCATCATTGCTATTGTAACCTTCCTTAAATATTTTTCTGGTTAAGAAATCAGTCTGCCTATTTAGGTATATTTGTATACATATTTAAATACATAATATTCATATATATGTGTATATATATATATATAGTTCAATATGTATATATTGAACTACAGACATTTTGACCATTGCATAGTCTCTTTACAATTTTACTTCCTATTTTATTTCCATAAATCCAACACAGCTAGTTTTTTTTTTTTATTCTTATGTTAATCCCCATACATTACATCATTAGTTTTAGATGAAGTGTTCCATGATTCATTGTTTGTGCATAACACCCAGTGCTCCATGCAGAACGTGCCCTCCTCAATACCCACCACCAGGCTAACCCATCCTCCCACCCCCCCTCCCCTCTAGAACCCTGTTTCTTTTCCAGAGTCCATCGTCTCTCATGGTTCGTCTACCCCTCCGATTTCCCCCGCTTCATTCTTCCCCTCCCGCTACCTTCTTCTTCTTCTTCTTTTTTTTTCTTAACATATATTGCATTATTTGTTTCAGAGATACAGATCTGAGATTCAACAGTCTTGCAAAATTCACAGCGCTTACCAGAGCACATACCCTCCCCAGTGTCTATCACCCAGTCACCCCATCCTTCCCACCCCACCCCCCACTCCAGCAACCCTCAGTTTGTTTCCTGAGATTAAGAATTCCTCATATCAGTGAGATCATATGATACATGTCTTTCTCTGTTTGACTTATTTCACTCAACATAATACCCTCCAGTTCCATCCACATCGTTGCAAATGGCAAGATCTCATTCCTTTTGATGGCTGCATAATATTCCATTGTATATATATACCACTTCTTCTTTATCCATTCATCTGTTGATGGACATCTTGGCTCTTTCCACAGTTTGGCTATTGTGGATATTGCTGCTATAAACATCGGGGTGCACGTACCCCTTCAGATCCCTACTTTTGTATCTTTGGGGTAAATACCCAGTAGTGCAATTGCTGGATCATATGGTAGCTCTATTTTCAACTTTTTGAGGAACCTCCATACTGTTTTCCAGAGTGGCTGCACCAGCTTGCATTCCCACGAACAGTGTAGGAGGGTTCCCCTTTCTCCGCATCCCCGCCAACATCTGTCCTTTCCTGACTTGTTAATTTTAGCCATTCTGACTGGTGTGAGGTGGTATCTCATTGAGGTTTTGATTTGGATTTCCCTGATGCCGAGCGATATTGAGCACTTTATCATGTGTCTGTTGGCCCTTTGGATGTCTTCTTTGGAAAAATGTCTGTTCATGTCTTCTGCCCATTTCTTGATTGGATTCTTTGTTCTTTGGGTGTTCAGTTTGATGAGTTCTTTATAGATTTTGGATAATAGCCCTTTATCTGATATGTCATTTGCAAATATCTTCTCCCATTCTATTGGTTGTCTTTTGGTTTTGTTGACTGTTTCCTTTGCTTTGCAAAAGCTTTTTATCTTGATGAAGTCCCAACAGTTCATTTTTGCCCTTGCCTCCCTTGCCTTTGGCGATCTTTCTAGGAAGAAGTTGCTTTGGCTGAGGTCAAAGAGGTTGCTGCCTGTGTTCTCCGTTAGGATTTTGATGGACTCCTGTCTCACATTGAGGTCTTTCAACCATTTGGAGTCTATTTTTGTGTGTGGTGTAAGGAAATGGTCCAGTTTCATTCTTCTGCATGTGGCTATCCAATTTTCCCAACACCATTTGTTGAAGAGACTGTCTTTGTTCTATTGGACATTCTTTCCTGCTTTGTCAAAGATGAGTTGACCATAGAGTTGAGGGTCCATTTCTGGGCTCTCTATTCTGTTCCATTCATCTATGCAACACAGCTAGTTTTAAGAGAGAACCTGATAGCGGCATCCAGCAGAGAACATATATTCAGGATAATGCTCACAGTTTGCTATAAATGCATGCCTATGAACACAACCTGATGCAACCATAAAAATGTTTTGAAGAGAAATATAGGAAGTGGAAGGAATAATGGAAAATATAAGTATATTCTAACTGGTTTCTAGGAAAATGGAAATGTGTGCATGAAATACTATTAAACTGAAGGCTTATGCATATATGTCAAAAGGTATTCCATGTTTTCTTCTGAAGTTCAAGAAACATTCTATTCTTAGAAATTCCTTTTATTTAAAGTGTCTCTTTTTCCCATGCAGTTCACTGAAATCATTTTTATTTTGTGAAAATAAAATACACTCTCTTAGAAAGCATGTTCATACTATTATTTGTTTTAACTAGTTGGTACTATTCCAATTAAAATGAAAAGTCCTCCCCAACCAAACTCCCTTTTCTGTCTTATCACCTTCCTGTGCATTTCTTTTCTCTCTAGCTGCTATATTTTCCTTCCCCTCTCCCCAGCTTTATGTATTTTCTAATGCTCACTAGGGGAGTATATATGTGGGCACAGCTGTGCCTTTTAAACTACTTTCTAATCTTTTTTTTTTCCTAATTTTTCCTTTAGTCTTTGGAGAAGATAAATAGTCAAAACAAGAAGGGAGGAGTTTTTTACCCTATGTTATTTCCAATCCTGAAACTTTTCCAGTTCATCAGTTATATACTTCTGACCAAGATCTATACTTTCCTTATGAGGAAGAGAAAGGGAATAAGCAAACTGCTTTATCTGCAATATAAGTTCAACAATCAGAGTCTCAAATAAACAGGGTGCCTTGGGTTTCACTCTTATCCATCTACCACATACTTCATAGAAGTCATCGCACTCAGCAGAGTTGAGAGACAATCCATTACCCAGGAAAGATACAGGGTAATTAACAAACATCAACTCTATTATATCTATGATGTATCTCTAATTTCTTCAGTCTACTTCCTCCTGCCATAAAGTTAATGGCAAAATTCCTAGATGCTAATTTATGTTGTTTAGCCTTGAAATTTTTGAGAGAAGCCTGGCACCAACATACTGACTTGCAGACAAACAGCCATGAAATAAAATACGTTGAGAATTTTTTTAATGCTGGTTGACTATGGTTTAGAACTCTAAGCAAGATGGCAAAAGGCATCAGTCTAAAAATCGCTTTAAAAACATTTTTCTCCTGAAAATACGTAAGAATGACTTCTGTTAAAATTAAGAGACATAATTACAAACACTAGCAGCAAAGGATTGAATTCTGTATGTATTTGGGATTTTGAGAGTACATTTCAGATATAGAACTCCAATTCTGAATGAGATTGTACATTAATGTTTAATAATTTGTTTCATAGACAGTGAAAAGATAATTTCCATAACCGCTTGAGAAAATGATATCTAAACAAGACATTTATTTAGTTTCTTTTTCATTTGAAATTTATTTTCATTTAGCGTATACTCTATGGTTACTACTGTAGAATATGTAAACACTTTCTTCACATAAGGAACCTAACTAAATTTGAAAAACCCATTTTAATATTTATTCTCTAATTCAAACTTCAGTGATATCCCTGAATAAAACCCACGTATTAACCTTGATATAAAGATTATCTTAAAGTAGAAGAATATGTGTAATAAAACACCTCACCTATTTCAAAATCAGCTATATAGGGATCGGCCATCTTTTTGGAACTAGATTGTGATAGACGTAAAGAAAGGGTATAGAAACACTGACAGCTCTACATTTTAACTTAATAGTCCAAAATTATAGCATGAGACAAATACTAAAGCCTTTATTGCCAAAGGTTGTGTAACCCTGTATATTTCAATCAATCATGACAGAGTCTTTGAGATGGGGCATAGAGACTATCATCTTAAAATATTTATAAATATTTATTATTTTCTTTTTACTTTTTTTAAGCCACCACTGATTATAAAAGTTATGAAGTCAGAGAGCATGTCTATCTTATTCTTCCATGTATCCCTAATACCTAGCAGAGGACTTATATGTCTGAATCCTAGATAAAATACAGGATGCCTAGCTAAATGTTGCTTTGGGGCACACTTACACTAAAATACTATCAGTAGTTTATCTGAAATTTAAATTTTGCCTGGCATTCTGTATTTTATTTGCTAAATTTTCAGTATTTCCTATATACTGAGTAAATTAAAAAAATAAGCATTTTTTAAAAAAAAGATTTTCTAATCCCCATTATAATGAAGAAAGATGTACATATGCTTTATTTTAGAATAATTTCCATTTAAAGTAGTTAATATATGAAGTATTCTGTGTCTGTAAAAATAAGCATTAAGCTATACAGTCCAGATAAACACTTTTTCTCCAAAGTTAGACATTTAAGATTTTCCTAGGTATTCTCTAAAATATATTTCCACAAGATTTCTAAATAATTTATTTGCTTTTTATTTTTTTAGATATATGAATAAAAACAAGACAACTGAGAGGAGAGGGAAAGAAGCATCACTATTACCCACCTGTTTATTATTTTAGAGCTTCTTCCTGATAATTGAGTATCTGAAGTCGTTAGAGACTTAAATCTGTTCATCGTTTCTGTGGGCTCTCCTTCATACTGAACAGTTTCTTTGTGTTTGGAATTTTTTATTGTACTTCTTGAACATAATCTGACATATCATGGGGCTTGTACTGAGGTAGCTTTCCTCCTCAGAAAATGAATTGCCTTTTTTCACACAAAGTACAGGGAGTGCTACTAATCTGGGATTAGCATCTCCCATTGCAAAATAGTGCCAGAAATGAGGAGCCCAGTTAATGGATTTTTTTTATTGAAATGAAAGAGGCAGGGTTTAGTTTAGAACTGGAGTGAGCTACAACCTCTGAAAAGGATTAGTTTTCACTATCTATTATTCTGCTTAACTCTGAATTAGAAACTTACTGTTATAGAGCTAAGAATTTCCCCACAAACTTTTTCTTGTTTTCTACTGAAGGGAAACATCTTCATTTATGTTCTGTTACCAAGATAATATTTCTCCCTCTTTAAATTTTCTTTTATTTTTTTAAAGATTTTTTATTTATTCATTTGAGACACAGAGATACAGAGAGAGAGAGAGCATGAGCAGGGGGGGGAGAGAGAGGGAGAGGGAGAAGCAGGCTCCCTGCTGAGCCAGGAGCCTGACGTGGGGCTTGATCCCAGGACCCTGGAATCATGACCTGAGCCAAAGGCAGACGCTTAACCATCTGAGCCACCCAGGCACCCCCTCTTTAAATTTTCTAAAGCACTTTATCTGTAGCACACTTAGGATATTTAATATAATTAGTCACTTAAGCATTGTTCCATAACTGCCCATAAATTATAACCTAAATGAAGGTAAGCACTTACAACACAAATTCAAACTTTAAAAAAAAAGAAAGAAAAGAAAACTGTAACATAAAATTTACCACATAAAATTTTATCTATAACGTAGAATTTTACCTCCTTTCTTTAGTAAGAACCATGGAGTTTCTAAAGTTCATGTCAATTTACTGACAAACGATCAGGTGGTACATATTATTCATTTTTTGTTTTTCTGATTCATGCGTGATTTTTTTCTCTAGGTCAATTATAAGATAGCTATTTGCAAAAGGAAAAGTTTTGAAATATTTGCCTTCGAGAGGTAAAGATATGAAACTCTCATCTCTCCTACCTGTTTTACCTATGAATTACAATTGCTAGAGAAAATCCTGTGATTATTCTCTCGATACTGTAAGAAAAAAAAATCGTAAGTTTTTTGAAAATAAGAATAAGCTTATCCTCTTAAATGTATCCAGAGCCTTGATCTGTCTTGGTTTTATATAAATTAGAGCTATTATTGCGACCTACAGATGTCAGTATTTCTAAATCATCATTTTAAACAGTTTGGAGGACTGCAATCATGAAGACAATTGAGTAAGGTTGAATGTCTGAGAGGCCATAAATTCTTCTGGCCCTAATACATTTATAACAGAGAAATTGTTCTCTCTTTCTTTTCTTTTCTATTTTTTCCTTCTTACTTTTCTTCCTTTCTTCTCTTCATTCCATTGTTGTTTTTCTTTCCTTCCATCTTATATGTTTTTCAGAATTGCTTAGGAAAAAAAAAAAAATGTTATGGCCAATCAACCCCTTGGAAACTGAAGAAACTTTTACCAGCTTAATGGCAATCAAGCCCCCAACATGGGAGAGATCAAGACCTAAGCTGAGATCCAGTCAGGTGCTTAGCTGACTGAGCCACCCAGGCTCCCCTTAAATTTGATATTTAAAATGTTTATTTATTGTTTCCAGAAATCCCTTGTAGACTGACAGAGGGAGAATCAGATGAGAGACAGAACCATATGGAAGTCTCAACTGTAAAAGTTCCTACTCCCCACTAAGTACCGAGGAGGAATTAGGAAACTCTCAATGTTTCTTTAGTGTTAGAGAGACTCCATGTCTTAATGGACACTCTCTGTGCCCAAATCAGTAAAGACAGAGTCAGTCACTGAGCACAACCCTGCTCTCAAGTAATTAGTGTTAACTTCAAAGATACGGAAAATTTATATAAACCCAATAAAAGTGTATTGTAGAGAGTGAAAAATAAGATCAAAGAATATGAAATGTATTGTGACTTGGGGTTAGAAGAGGAGAAGGAAATATATTTAATAAATTTTGAAGAAAAGATACAATATTTATAAGTGAATGCTTAGGTAAGGAAGTTTCTAGGTGGAATAGCAAGGGAAAAAATTTTAAATAAAGTTTCATGATGGGGCGCCTGGGTGCCACAGTCGGTTTAGCAACAGACTCTTGGTTTCCACTCAGGTTGTGATCTCAGGGTTGTGAGATTGAGCCCCGCTCCTTTCAGGTTCATACAGAGTCTGCTTAAGTTATCTTTCCCTCTCCTCCCCCACTCACATGCACTCTCTCTCACAAATAAATGTAAATTGTTAAAAAAAAAGTTTCATGATGAGTGGAAGCAGGATTATTTAAACAATATAGTATATATTTAGTCAAATATTTAACTTATCTTTATTCTCTTCATCTGTGGACTGAATTTTAATAACATTTATCCCACAGGACTTATGGTAATTAAATGAAGGAATGAATGGATGGAAAGCACTTAGTAAAAGGCATGGAACATAGTGAATGTTAAAAAAATAGTAACTTCTTAAGAAAATATAAGAAGCAGTATAAATGTGAAGACTTAGCTAATTTCAGTTGGATGCTTGAGTATAGTTATGAGAGAAAGTACATAATAGGTTGAGATGAGAATCTAATTTGAGTACTTCTGGGAAAAGAAAATTAAGTCTTGTGCTTATTAGATTAGGGTGTCTACTTATTATGATCATTTGCAGTTATATGGTTTTCTTAATATAGTATTTTATAAAACAAATTCTATTTTTTATAGTTCTGTGGAAATTAAAAAAAAACTGCAGATGTGGTCTAAAACCATAGTAGATATAAATATGTTCATCCCTACTATAGCAAAATTACACTCTTATTATTAAATGTCAGAGTGGTCATAAAATCAGAACTAATTGTGTAATTGTCATCAAACAAAATACTGGTCATTAGTAAGTATGCAGATAAGCTTTAATATTTAAAAGAATAAGGCAAAATACTTCATTTAAAACTTTACTTGTGGAGTGTTGTAGAAACACTATTTATAGCTTAATTTGGTCTCCAAAGACCTTTCAAAATTCATGCTTGCTGAAAAACAAGTCCTCTTTAAAAATTGTATTTAACTTATTTTATGGTTATTTTTTCATATTTTATATTAGAAGTTATAAACCCTCCCCACCAATGTCATACATTAAATATCGTCCACTTTGCAGACATATAGACCTACATATACAGGTTATAAAATTCCCAGCATTCTATTGGAAATCCCACTGACTTCTCTCCCACTCAATAAAATGTATGGAAATGTAAGTAAATAAAAGGCATTATTTTAAGGAAAACTTTGAGGTCATGACTTCTTTATCTTTGACTATTCCTACTTAACATCTGGCACAGGAAAACTGTTATTTGAATAACAGTGAAGTTAAGTAGAAAACTTTAGTATGGAGAAAAAAATTTAAGTCAGACATGAAATTTTATTCCAATATTTGCATGACAGATGAGAGGACAGAGAAAACTTAGTTTTCCTAGTTTTGAACAGCAGATGTACGACCAATAGGTAGAACTGCAAATGTATAGATGCTTTTTATGCTAAGGTAAAATTTAATAGCAATGAGTGGGCTTAAAGGTAGCATGATCACTTTAGAACCTAAAGAATGTAAGTCTCTATCATTTTCTACCTTTACCTATTTCTTAGTCTCAGAAATTGTACTTGTACCAATAAAACAACAACTACAACAACAAAAAATAATTACTATAGTATAAACCAACTAGATCTATAAATAACTAGAACACTGCACCATACACTAACAAAATAAACATTCTTTTTTTTTTAAGATTTTATTTATTTATTTGAGAGAGAGAGAGCATGAGCAGGGTGAGGGGGAGAAGCAATCCCTGTGGAGGAGGGAACCCAATTCAGGGCTTGATCCCAGGACCCCAGGATCATGACCTGAGCTGAAGGCAGACACTTAACCGACTGAGCCACCCAGGTGTCCTCAGAATAAACATTCTTAATAAGGGTACACACTACATCATCAAAACAGACCATGTAATAGGCCATAAAACAAACCTCAATAAATTTCAAAAGAATTGCAATAATACAAAGTACGTTATCTGACCACAATGGAATAAAGTTAGAAATCGATAACAGAAAGACATCTGTGAAACTCACAAATATGTGGAATTTAAATGATATACTCTAAATAACCCATGGGTCAAAGAAGAAATTAGTACATATTTCAAGATAATGAAAATGGAGACACACATATCAAAACATATGGATGTAGCTAAAGCAGTGCTTAGAGGAAAATTTATACCTAGAAATATCTATATTTTAAAAATCTCAAATCAACAAAATCATCTTCTAAAGCACTGGAAAAAAGAAGGCAGAAAAAAATAATAATTAAAAAAAGACGAGAGTAGAAATTAATGAAATAAAGATAAAAAGAAAAACAATAAAATAGAGAAAAAAGATAAAACCAAAAGTTATTTGAAAAGATAAACAAAATCGGAAAATCTTTATCTAGCCTAACCAAGAAAAAAGGAGAAAAAACTCAAATTACTGGAAAAAGGAATGAAACAAAGAAAGGCATATCCCTACTGACAATACCCTTACTGACTTTAAAGAAATAAAAATGATTATAAAAGAGTACTACACATAACAACACTCAATTTTCTTTTTGATAATTGTCATTCTAACAGGTATGGGACAATAGGTCATTGTGATTTTGATGGGCATATTTGTGATGATAATGATGTAGAGGATTTTTTCATGTACATGTTGGCCATCTGTATGTCTTATTCAGAAAAATGTCTATTCATAGCTTCTGCCCATTTTTTAAACAGATTGGGGATTTTTTGCTATTGAGTTGTATGAGTTTTTTATATTTTGGATATTAGCTCCTTATCAGATAAATGATTTGCAAATATTTTCTTTTATTTAGTAGGTTGCATTTTCATTTTCTTGATGGATTCCTTTGCTGTACAGAAACTTTTTAGTCTGATGTAGTCCCACTTGTTTATTTTCCTTTTGTTTCTTCTGTTTTTTTCAGAAGCTTTTTAGTTTGATGTAATCTCACTTGTTTATTTTGCTTTTGTTGCTTCTGTTTTTGTCAAATTCAAAATATTATTACAAAGATCTTTGTCAAGGAGATTACGACCTATATTTTCTTCAGGAGCTTTGTGGTTTCAGGTCTTGTGTTCAATTCTTTAATTCATTTTGCGTTATTTTTTGTGCATGGTGTAAGACAGTGGTCCAGTGATTTGAGTTTTGATGAAATTATATCAAAGCAATTTAGTGGGGGAAAAGAACAATCTTTTCAACAAATAGCTCAAGGTTAACTGGATAGCTACATGCCAAAGAATGATGTTGGAACTTTATCCCACACCACATACAAAAATTAACTAAAAATGGATCTAAATATAAGAGAAAAAAATATACAAGTCCTAGAAAAAATGTATGAAAAAAAAATCCTTCCAAACTTGGGTTAGGCAAAAACTTCTTAAATATGGTGTCAAAAACACAAGGGACAAAAAATAACAATTTGGGCTTGATAAATTAAAAATCTGTGGATACTATCAAGAAAGTAGAAAAACATAGCTCACAGAATAGGAGAAATTATTTTCAAATCTTATATCTGACAAGGGATTTATATCTAGTATACATAAAGAACTCCTAAAACTCTATGATAATAAGATAAATAACCCAATTTAAAAATAGACAAAGGGGGGCACCTGGGTGGCTCATTCATTAATGTCTGCCTTCGGCTCAGATCATGGTCCCAGGGTCCTGGGATCGAGCCCCGCATGGGGCTCCCTGCTCCGTGGGAAGCCTGCTTCTCCCTCTCCCACTCCCCCTGCTTGTGTTCCCTCTCTCGCTGTGTCTCTCTCTGTCAAATAAATAAATAAAATCTTAAAAAAATAATAAAAATAAAAATAGACAAAGGATCTGAACAGACATTTCTCCAAAGAAGAAGTCATACACATGACTAGTAAACATATTAAAAATTGATCAAAATTATCAACCATAAGGGAAATGCATATCAATACACAAGGTGATACCACTTCATACCCACTGGGATAACTATTATCAAAAAGTCAGATAATAACAAATGTTGGCAAGGATTTGGAGAAATTGGAACCCTTATACATTGCTGGTAGGAATGTAAAATGGTACATCTGCTTTGGAAAAGAGTGTAGCAGCTCCACAAAATGCTAAATATAGAGTTACTAAATGATCGAGAATTCAACATTTAGATGTATCTAAGAGAAATGGAAACATATGTTCACACAAAAACTGTACATGGACACTCATTATAACATTATTTATAACAGCCAAAAGTGAAAACAATTCAAATATCAAGTAATGAATAGCTGAATGAAATATGGTATATCCATACAATGGAATATGATTTGGAAATGAAAAGAAATGAGGTACACTTATATGTTACCACATGGATAAATCTTAAAAATATTATGCTACATAAAACAAATGATTCATAAAAGACCATGTATCATGTGATTCCATTTATTTAAAATGCCCAGACTATGAATATCTATATATAGAGAATGTAAATTAGTGATTTCCTAGGACTGAAGCTGGGTGCAGGGAGAGAGTGATTAGGGAGAAATGGAAAGTGGCAGCTCATAGGTACATATATTTTGGCATGATGAACTGGTTCTAAAATTCATTATGGTCATGGATGCACAAGCCTGTGAATATATTAAATCCATTGAATGTTATACTTTATGTTAATTGTATGGTAAGTGAATGATATTTCAATGTTTTTACACTAAAAAAAAACAATTACTTGTATCTTTTTCAACATACTCTGCTCCTTTACCTTATACACTTTAATGTTTTCCATTTCCTAAACCTATTATTTGATTAACTCTCTCTCTATATATGTATTTATGTATTGAGAGAGAGAGAGAGAGAGAATGAGTGGGGGAGGAGCAGAGGGAGAGGGAGAGAAAGAATCATAAGCAGGCTCCACACCTAGTGTGGAGCCTGATGCTAGGTGTGGAGCCTGATGCAGGGCTTAATCTCATGACCCTGAGATCATGACTTGAGCCAAAATCAGGAGACACTTAACTGATCCACCTAGGCACCACTCAATAAAATGTACTGAATGCATACTGTGGTTCAGGCATTTATATAGCTATTTTGCCCATAGGAGTGAACAACTGAAGCAAAATTACAGCCATAAAATTACATTTTAGTGAGGCACATAGACCATAAACTGGGTAAGTAGTATAAATATCATGCTAGATAAATTACCTAAGGAGAAAAAAAATAAATTAGAGAAGGAGGAATTATTCAGGCATAAAATGTTAGATGGTGTAGCCAGGGAAGTTCTCACTGAGAAGACAGGAAGGAAATGAGGGAGAGACTCTTGGGTCAGAGGGAAGAGAAAAATTGGAAACAGCCAGGATGAAAACTGTATCTTCTAGAGACCATTAAAAGCACATTGCTTTATAAGCTGTAGCATAGTGATCAAGGGAAAAGAAATAGTTAATGAATCTAGCAAGAAAATTTTGAAAAAAAAATCATATAGGGCTTTTTGCATTATGAAAGTTTTAGACATTTTTTTTCTGGTTGAAGTAAGAAAACACTAGCAGTATTCATTATAAAAGGGATACTCTGTAAATTATATTTTAAAATAATTTAATTTTCACTTTAAGTATCCTCTGTAGCAGGGTAAAGAATAAGCAAGACACCAGTTATGAGTGTTTTTGCAGTAATAGTGGCAAAAGGTAATATGAGCCCAGATTGAGGTTATGATACTAAACCCATTACATAGATTACAGTGTGAATGGTGGCCCCTGGAATTGTGCCACATGAAGGTCTTGGTTAATGCAGTTAATGTGAAAGAGTCAAATTCAAGATATATTTTGAATGTAGAACTGACAAGATTTATTGACAGATTACCTATGGAGGGTTTTGCAAGACAATAAAAAGCATAAACTATGATTTTAGGTCTTTAGTCTGAGTTCCTAAAGTAATGGAGTTGTCATTTCTGAAATAGGGAAGATTGTAGAAGAGCCACATGTGTGTATAGAATATTATGAGCTCAGTTTTGTGCAAGCTAAGTTTAAGATGTCTATTAGACATCCAAATGGAGTTGTTTTTGCAATTGATAGATGACATTTAGGGCAGAAGTCTGGTCTGGAGATAATAAATTTTTGAGTTATCAGAGTCATGCTATTTCAAGCCAGAATGAGAACATATTGCGTTTTTTTACTTCTTTCTCAATTCATCACCTCCTCTATTAGACTTTATGCCTCCAAGCTGTGTTAGATGTCCCTTCTGTGCACTTTATTAGTGAGCAACACAGTACATTTCAATGTCATGCATTTTAATATGCTAAATGTTGTGGGGGGAGAATCCCCACCACATTATAATACTTCAGGGTGGGTTTTATTTCTATATTGCTTTTCACAGAATAAAGTATTTATAAATATATGTATAACTGATGAATAGAAGAGTTTAAAGTAATATACAAGATCTAGGATAAAAAGATGACTATAAGAAATAAGTTTGTAATTAGTATAATGGTTTTCCGTATGAGGTTATGAAAATCTCAGGTTGCCCAGGGGGCTCAGTCAGTTAAGCATCCAACTCTTGATTTAGGCTCAGGTCATTATCTCAGGGTCAGGAGATGGAGCCCCAAATTGGGCTCCACTCTGGGTGTGGAGCCTGCTTAAGATTCTTTCTCTCCCTCTCCCCCGCTCGCACACTCTCCTTCTCTCTAAAAAATATAAAAAAGATTATGAAGATCTCATCACTGAAAGTATCCAAGTAAAATGTAAAATATGTAATTTCCATTGAGTATCTTGTGAAGGGGAATTCTGTACATGATGATCAGGACCTCTGAGAACTCTATCAATTCTAATATATTCACTTCCATGAATCCAATACATTTACTAGTGGAATAAAGAAATAAATGAATAATACAAATGTAGGAAGACCCACTAAATAAAGGTGATGATGGTTAAGGTGTCACCTGCATATTCAGCCATCTTTCTATGAAAAGGCATCAATGAAATGTTATTACCTTGGCAATTTCATCAAGTTTGAGGTTCCATTTCTCAGCTAAATGCTCAAGGATTTAATGATGCTACTTAAGCACAGAGAGTTCAAGACTTGATACTGTGTGAATTTACAGTGAGAAATGGAATTGTCAAGGATACAAGATATTTTGAATATGTTTGAACAGTTCTCTCTGTAGATAAGCCACATGGAGAATAAACTTTAAAAAAATGGCATCTTGGGGTGCCTGGGTGGCTCAGTTGGTTAAGCGACTGCCTTCAGCTCAGGTCATGATCCCAGGGTCCTGGGCTCGAGTCCCGCATCGGGCTCCCTGCTCTGCGGGGAGCCTGCTTCTCCCTCTCCCACTCCCCCTGCTTGTGTTCCCTCTCTCGCTGTGTCTCTCTCTGTCAAATAAATAAATAAAATCTTTAAAAAAAAATGGCATCTTGTTGAACAGAACAAGAAGTCACCATAAGAAGAGATAATAGGATTATCATTTGAATGTCTCAAGTGTCCTTCAAGGGTTGGAGGTTCTAACAGCCAGTCTTCTCAATAGGATAAACTTTCTTTCAGCACTCTCTCATTTAGAGTTGCTATTAAATTTGCTTCTGTGGCTGTTGACTTTCTGTGGTCTATTTCTTACTGACTCTAATTAACTTTTTAAAATATATATAAAAACTTTATTTTAGTCTTGTTCTTCTTATGTAATATTCCTTTTGCAGTATCTTTTTATGTCTCTGCCTGATAAATGGTGAGCTGACTTTACAGTTTAATTTTTAGGGAGGAATGAGTTGAAGCAACAGGTTTGCTGTTCATTCACTTTCTCAACCAAAAAGATACTCCTGGAGACAAGAACACAAGGCAGGGTACCATACCTATTCTCTTTTTCTGCTGGACCTCTAATTGAAGAGGAGAGAGAGAGTCCACCTCTGTAATGTCCTCAGCAGCTGTACTGGCTAAAGATACTCTATAATAAACAGGGTCTATGAGGCATGGCTGCCTGGAGAATGTCACTAAAGCTGAACAAGTCCTTACAATTAAAAAAAAAATGGAGATGTTTTATAAGTTAAATGTTTCTCCTTCTGTGGCAATATCTGTAAACCCCACCCAAAGTCTTCATCTATCTGGGCCAGAGGTGCACCTGGGAAGCCATTCTTAATGTCACAAATAAATTTCTGTTGCTTCTGAGTTTCTGATTTCCTGTATCCTTGAAATTACTTAGTAAAGTTTGTTACTAGGTAAGATCTCTGATCTGTGTGAGACTGATTTGACAACCCCAATCCTATCAATTAGATCAAATGATAGAAGAGAAATCCCATTCCTTTATGTCTAAGATCTGGGGGAAAGGAAAGGAGAATCATTTCATTATCCCTGCTATGTAACACCCATCTCATATCTGCGCAGAATTTTTAAATGTATATGTAATTCAAATATGGAGTGAAAGCACTAATTCTATGACTAATGCAAAGAAGTTTAAATAAATCTAAATAGTCCCACTTGATAATGTGATGTAGAGAGTATTTTGATGCTTACGGAACTAAACATACTATTTCCAGTAATATCCATTCTTTGAAATCCTGTATGCTTTCAGTGCCAGCTCAATAATATTTATGAGAATATGATCCTATTTACCTCTGAGGGAATGCATTACAAAACTATATGACATTTAAATTTATTTGTGGAATAAAAGCTCATATTACCTACTTAATTTACAGCACAGAAATCAAGACTTCTGTAAGTCATGTACGTTGTCCAGGATAACAACTATTAACACCAGGTACAGTACTGTATCCCAGATTTCTGACTTTCCTTTTACTATTATCTGCACTATACCAAAATATGATGCATTAAATTCATGTTTGAAAATCTCATACTTGTGAAGAGTATGCCTATAAGGAAAAATATAAAAGATGCAAAAGGCTTTTCTAATATTTTTTTGCTATTTCTTTCTTTCCTTTTCCCTTTCTTTCTTTCTTTTCTAGAAACAGTGTTTTGTTGACTCTGTCACCCTTCTAAATATGTTACCGTGTGATTTGTGTCTAGAAACCATAATAAATTTTGTCAGTTTTCTAGGTCTAAGAGATTTTCTAAAACAGTGTAATTAATTTGTAAGAAGATATCAGCCAAAATTTACAATTTGAAATTACAATTCACACACTTGTTAAAATACAATATATGCCATAAAAGTAAAAGTGATAATGGCAAGAAAAGCAATTGAAATCTAACACATGAAATCTAACAGCTATGTCATTAGGAAAATTATAATTAATGATGTATCAAGAACTTTCAATATAAGATTTATTTTTCAGAGTGTTTGTAAGTTAAACATAAAATGATTAATTCTGACATGTATAGCTGCTTATAATAAGAAAACATAGACATTTGCTATGGATATATAAAATAGAAATTATCTCCTAAAAGTAGTTTCTTTTTCCATTAGCAAGAATATTATTTCTTGAACATAATAATAAACTATTATATATTTAAGAGGTCAAGATCTGTTTGTATATTGAATTTTAACCTAGTTTTATATTTATCCTCCCAATTAGCTGCTTATGTCCTTATTTAATTTAAAATATAATACATAAAGTATATTAGAACAAAACTATATGATGTAAGCTTAGCATATATGCAACAAGCCTAGCTCATTAAAAATCTTCATAAACAATATCTATATAGAGTAACAACCCCCCCCAAAAAAATCTAACATGTATTTGGTAAATAATTTCCATCAAGAAAACAAGCCCTAACATTCCAACATAAAAATGCAAACACCCCCATAAAAATGTGGAAAGGCTCAAAAATCACCTCACAAAAAAGACATAGAAATGGCCAAGCACGTAAAAAAAAGTTTATTAATATCACTGGTCATAGGGACATAAACATTGAAACCACATTTTGAGACTCTTTCAAACCAACGACAATGAGCATAATTAAAAAGACTGACAACACCAACTATCAGAAAGGATGTAGAATATACATTACTGGTGGGGCTATAAATGTATACTTATGTTGCATAACCACTGCAGGTTTCAATAATTCCTAGAGATATTTAGCCAAGAGAAATGAATGTAAATATGTCCAGAAAAAGACTTATATTCCTATTATTCATGAAAAAAATTCAAACATCCATCAACAGGAGAAAAAATTTTCGTTGTGTTATATATATATTTTGCTATTCAACAACAAAAAATGATTTGAGAAATATGAATGAATCTCAGCATTAAACTAAACAAAAAGGTGACATGCAAGTATACATACTGCATAAGTCCATTTATGTAAATCTTAAGAACAGGGAGAATTAAGCTCTGTGCTAAGAATTAGAAGAGTGGTTGCCTCTTCAGAAAGTGGGGTGAGAATTTGACTAGAAAAGTGAGGTGGACAATCTAGCTAGAGTGCAGAATATGAATAGGCTCGATGGAAGATAAGTTTGGATAGACCAAGAGGAGCTATGTTCAGAGGAACCTAAAATAGTGCTAAAACATTGTTTTTGTTTTGTTTTGTTTTGTTTTAAGCACAGGAGGTACAGGGAGGATAACATCATTTTTTATTATTAATATTGAATGCAAGGTTAAAAATAACATGTTTAAGATCATGAATCCAGTAGTTAGATGAAGGATTACATTGCAAGTTTAATTCCTTATCAGTATTTCATAAATTTTATCCTCATTCTTCTTGTGGGCAGAACTTGCTCTGTGTTCAAAGTCCCTTTATTTCCTTAAAAATATACTTGTGCAGGATCCATTAATATGGTGTTGAATCATAAGAGTGTGAATAAAAAACTTTTCTTTATTTGGAAGAAAAAACAGCTCTTTTTTTCTTTGGTATAATTAAAAAAAAACGGCTGAAACTATATAGCTCTAAAGTTGGCAGGATTGCAGTTTTTATTGAGAAAGAGAATAACGCCATAACCAAGAAAATTGGTTAACAATTTTGAAATGTGGAGCATTTAAATTATGCATTAGAATATGTATAAGGAAACTTTTTTTTTTTAATTTGTGTTCAATGGCTACCTCAACTAGGGCCATTTGAGTCAAGAAGGCATTAGCTCAGAGTTCTTCAATTAAGAAAGTTTTATTGGAGTATGTTCAAATCATGAGTGCCAAAGCAAAAATGAAATCTCTATTTGTAAATTTGCAGCATCAAAGGAAGCAATTATCAACTGAATGAACTAGACATTCTTCTCTTTTTTCTTATAAATTATCAATGAAATACAATTCATTTATGTAGAATATTTTCACTCCAAAACTTTCAGTATGCTTCAACTTCGCTGAGATAATATTTTCATGATGCTGTTGTTCAAAAAAGGGATTTTTGGATGTATAAACAAAGTTTGGCTGTAGCTTTTATTTGGGACCAGAATTATCCTTACCAAAGATTTCTTTTGGGCATTTTTGTATGATTTATTCTCCAGAAAAAAATATTTCAAAAGTATCTTCCTCATTCACCTCACTTTAAGCTTAGTAATGCTCATCTTCATTCAGCACCCTAGTGCCAGTCACTTTGTGGTTAAAGAATCTAAGGCTTATTGAGCATAAATAACTTCATCAAAGTAATGACAGCAGAAAGAAGACCAAGATACAAGTCTTCCTCTATGTGATCATAAAATCCAGGTTCTTCTCATGACCACAGACTCACTAGATGAAAAAGAAACATAATGTGTCTTTGTCTTTTTTGAACATTATAATTTATTTAGGTGTGAAAAAGATGTATAAAAAGTTAACAGTATAAGATAGAATAAATTTAAATACTAAATTGGATCATACAAACCTTAAATGCTATAAACACATTAATGAGGGACATATATGAGAGCTGGTACACTTTAACGAGTTTATCGGATTGGATGAGACTTGCTCCATTGCACAAAATTTGAGTTTTTAAAATTTAGAAGAATAGAGGAGGGGCGCCTAGGTGGCTCAGTCATTAAGCATCTGCCTTCAGCTCAGGTCATGATCCCAGCATCCTGGTATTGAGCCCCACATCAGGCTCCCTGCTCTGCAGGAAGCCTGCTTCTCCCTCTCCAACTCCCCCTGTGCTACCTCTCTCATGTTCTCTCTCTCTGTCAAATAAATAAAATAAAATCTTTAAAAAAAAAAAAAGAATAGAGGAAATATCATTGTTAACATTCATATTTTGCCAAGAATACTTCTGACCGGTATTTCCTTTCTAGATCACTACATAATCTTATCACATGGCCAAAAGTACCCCCTTTTATCTATTCCCCCAACAGTGGCATAAGTAGTCCCATGATAGTAATTTCCACAGCTGTGTTGTAGCCCAAACAATTCCTAAAATGACTTCACTATGGAAACTGTATGTTTGTGTATACTTAAGTATGATACCTCCAAGGGACTAAATCTTTTTTGAGGACAAAGCCAAGCCTGCATCTTCAAAAAACCTTTGTATACTCATGGACTAGCATAGTTTGTGATGTTTAGTCAACAGGAGCCCCAATAAATGTGTGTAATGGATCAAAAATATATCACTTTATTTCTGATTTGTGCTTTAGGATACAGAGAGCAGGAAATAGGGTTACTCTAAAACTTAAACAAACTTAAGCCCAAAATATCAAGACTAACATCAACTTTATGGTTTACTTAAACAGATCAGAGAATTGAGGTCACTTGGCCCTTATCTGGCCCAAAGTTTAAGGAGAAACAGGTGAGTTCAGCGGGACAGGAACCAGTGAGTACTCACTTACTCTCAGTAGACACAACTAGATATGAAAGATTTCAGCTATAATAGTTGACTAGTTGATGAAAGCCAAGTACATTACATTGCAAGTTTAATTCCTTATCAGTATTTCATAAATTTTATCCTCATTCTTCTTGTGGGCAGAACTTGCTCTGTGTTCAAAGTCCCTTTATTTCCTTAAAAATATACTTGTGCAGGATCCATTAATATGGTGTTGAATCATAAGAGTGTGAATAAAAAACTTTGAGACTTGCTCCATTGCACAAGGCTGCAGGGATGTGGAAAACAAGGTAATTACAATAGGTATATGCAGACTCCAGTGCACTGAGGGCTATGTGAATAAAAATACTCAGACTTAGCTCAAATCCTAATGAGAATAATACTAGCTTTTCACTTATGGCCTGGTACAAGGGAAAGATTTACCCATTTTCAGACATTGAAACTATTTACCTCAGTTTTTACTGACCTACATTAGTAGTCCATCTTTCAATAAAATATCACAAAACTATGAAAAATCAAGAAATAACACACTCCTGAGAGACAAGGCAATCATCAGAATGAAACTAACAGATGACACAGATGTTGAAAATTTCTGACAGGGAATTTTAAATAATTATGATTAATATGATAAATTAATATGATAAAGTTGCCAATGGAAAAGATGGCAGCATATATCAGATGGTTAATCTCAGCAAAGATATGTACCCAGTGAGAAAAAATCAAATTGGAATGTTATAAATTAAAAAAAAACTTAGTAAAAAAGGTTTTCAATGGTTTCATCAGCAGATTTGACAAAAATGTTGAAAGAGCTATAACATAATAGGTTGATATAAATTAGCCCCAATAAAATAAAAAGGGAATAAACAGTGAAATTAAACAAAACAAAACAAAATAAAAATCTAACAGCAGTAGAACAATATTAAATGGTCTAAAACATGTACAACTCAATTCCCAGAAGGACAAAAATAGAGAAAAGAAGTAAAGATTAAATAAACAATATCTGATAATTTTCCAAAATTAATGACTGACACCTATACTCATTTTCACAAGTGAAGAGATAAATAAAAAACTTTCTTACACAAATAAGAACTGAGATCATTCATTACTAGAAGATCTACTCTATCAAATTAGGAATTTAATTCAGTAAATTGGTTACTCAGATAAGAAAACTATAGATAAGTCAAGTAGTGAGGCAATCCAGAGTTTAGCAATGACACTGTTAGGGCTTAACAAACAACAGGAGCAGATTGTGGCACGAGAGTAAGGAGGCTGCTGTCTAGCAGGGGCTAGAGCTCTACATCGAAAGGGTGTCCAGCAGCATCTGGAATCTCAGAGAAGCTGCAATCACACAGAGAGACTTCCTGAAATATCAACTCGCTCTAGGAATTCAACTGGACAAATCAAGCTAGAAGAGAGTCAGCCTGGCAAGTGAGGGCAAGATAGCTCAGGAATACAGACTGCAGCATCCAGCCTCTCTGAGATACAGAATGAAGAAAGAGTGAGGAATAGATCTGAAAGAAAGAGACAAATGACCTGTTTAGTTACATTAAAAAAAAGAGAGAGAGATCTGGTGGAGCAAGATGGCAGAGGAGTAGGAGACCTGGATTTCGTCTCCTCTCAGGAATTCAGCTGGATAGGGATCAAACCATTCTGAACACCTACAAACTCAACAGGAGACAGAAGAAAAGAATAGGAACAACTCTCTCATCAGAAAAGCGACCACTTTCTGGAAGGTAGGACGTGCGGAGAAGTGAATCCGAGGCGATATTCGGGAGGATAGACGGTGAGGGAGGGGCCTCCGTCAGCGGCTTCTGGAAAGGGATAGAACCACGGTGCACAAAATCGGAACTTTTAAAAGTCTGCTCCGCTGAGGGACGTCACTCTGGTGGCTAAGTGGGGGGTGGAACGCTCTGGGACAGTGGGGTCTCAGGACCCTCGGGGTCACAGAAAGACCAGGGGTGCCTGAATGTGGCAGAGCTCCCAGGTAATGGAGCAGGGAAGCCGGCTGCAGAGGCGGAGCCCAGGCGCGGGCTCTCAGCTTGGGTTTGCCATAAACTGTGATCCGCAGCACAGTCGGGCCACTGCTCCCCCAGCAGGGACCCAACAAGCGGCAGATCCGGGGAGACTCACCTTCCTCCCCTGGGAGGAGCCATGCAGGAGAGCACCGCAGGGATCTGCTGGGTTTGGAGACTCCACCCGGGGTCGGGTGCCAGAGATAGAAACGCGTGGTCACAGGCTGGGTGAGCACGGAGTGTGGCCAGAGACCGGGGAGAGGGGAGTGACTGATGGCTTTTCTCTGGGGGTTCACTGAGGAGCGGGGACCCGAGTTCTCGGCTCCTCTTGGGCAGAGATTGGGAGGCCACCATTTTCACTCTCCACCTCCAAAGCTGTACAGAAAGCTCTCAGGGAACAAAAACCCCGGAGAGCAAACCCGAGCAGAGTACTTAGCCGGGAAGGGGCAAGGGTGGGGCAATTCCGCCTCCTGCACAGACATTTGGAAACCACGGCAACAGGCCCCTCCACAGAAGACCAGCAAGAACAGCCAGCCAAGAACAAGTCTACCGATCAATGAGAACGGCAGAACTCCAGCGCTAGGGGAATACTGCACATAGAATTCATGGCTTTTTTTACCATGATTCTTTAGTCTTTCAAAGTTAATTTTTTTTAACTGTCTTTTTTTTTTTTTGAATTTTTCTTTTTCCCTTTTTCAACCAACATCTCATCAATCCCTTTTTTTAAAAAAACATTTTTATTTTTCATTTTTAGAGTCATATTCTATCCCTTCATAGTAGTTACCCATATTTTGGCATATATATATAAGTTGTTCTCTCTTTAAAATTTTGAGATAGTTTCTTCTAACAGATTAAAATATACCCTAAATCTCTAGTATATGTTTTTTTCTACTCCCTTGCCTGATCACATTCTCTTCCTTTTTTTTTCTTTTTTGTTTTTAAATCCTCTTCTTTCTTTTTTCAAACAACTTCTTATCAATTCCTTTTATGAAATTTTTCATAATTTCCATCTTTAGAGTCATATTCCATCACTGCATCATATTAACCCTTATTTTTTGTACATATATAAGTTTTTCTTTCTTTAAAATTTTGGGAGGCACTTTCTTCTTTTTTTTTTTTAAAGATTTTATTTATTTATTTGAGAGAGAGAATGAGATAGAGAGAGCATGAGAGTGGGGAGGGTCAGGGGGAAAAGCAGACTCCCCGCTGAGCAGGGAGCCCGATGTGGGACTCGATCCCAGGACTCCAGGATCATGACCTGAGCCGAAGGCAGTCGCTTAACCAACTGAGCCACCCAGGTGCCCAAGAGGAGGCACTTTCTTCTAACAGACCAAAATACACTCCAAATCTAGTGTGTGGCACTGGTCTATATACCAGCCTGATCATATTTGATCACATTCTGGTTTTTTTATGTTGTTGTTGTTTTGTTTTGTTTGTTTTTGTTTTTATCTTTATCTTTATCTTTTTCTTTTTCTTTCTTCTCTCGTTCCATTTCTTTTTCCACTGCTTCAGGACTTCCCTGTTTTGCTTAGAGTATATATTTCTGGGGATGTTGTTACTCTGCTAGCATTTTGTTCTCTCATTAATCTATTCTCCTCTGCACAAAATGACAAGACGGAAAAAATCACCTCAACAAAAAGAACAAGAGGTAGTACCGACTGCCAGGGACCTACTCAATATGGACATTAGTATGATGTCAGATCTAGAGTTCAGAATCATCATTTTAAAGATACTAGCTGGGCTTGAAAAAAATATGGAAGTTATTAGAGAAACCCTTTCTGTAGAAGTAAAAGAACTAAAATCTAACCAAGTAGAAATCTAAAAGGCTATTAATGAGGTGCAATAAAAAATGGGGGTGCTAACTGCTAGGATAAATGAGGCAGAAGAGAGAATCAGTAATATAGAAGACCAAATGATGGAAAATAAAGAAGCTGAGAAAAAGAGAGATAAACAACTACTGGATCACAAGGGCAGAATTCAAGAGATAAGTGATACCATAAGATGAAACAACATTAGAATAATTGGGATCCCAGAAGAAGAAGAAAGAGAGAGAGGGGCAGAAGGTATAATGGAGCAAATTATAGCAGAGAACTTCCCTAATTTGGGGAAGGACAGGCATGAAAATATAGGAAGCACAGAGAACCCCTCTCAAAATCAATAAAAATAGGTCCACAACCCGACATCTAATAGTAAAACTTATGAGTCTCATAGACAAAGAGAAAATCCTGAAAGCAGCTCGGGAGAAGAGATATGTAACCTACAATGGTAGAAACATTAGATTGGCAACAGACCTATCCACAGAGACCTGGCAGGCCAGAAAGGACTGGCAGGATATATTCAGAGCACTAAATGAGAAAAATATGCAGCCAAGAATACTATATCCAGCTAGGCTGTCATTGAAAATTGAAGGAGAGATAAAAAGCTTCCAGGACAAACAAAAGCTAAAGGAATTTGCAAACACAAAACCAGCCCTACAAGAAATCCTGAAAGGGGTCCTCTAAGCAAAGAGAGACCCTAAAAGCAACATAGACCAGAAAGGAATACAGACAATATACGGTAACAGTCACCTTACAGGCAAGACAATGGCACTAAATTCCTATCTTTCAATAGTTACCCTGAATGTAAATGGGCTAAATGCCCCAATCAAAAGACACAGGCTATCAGACTGGATTAAAAAACAAGACCCATCAATATGCTGTCTGCAAGAGACTCATTTTAGAACCAAAGACACCCCCAGATTGAAAGTGAGGGGGTGGAAAACCATTTACCATGCTAATGGACACCAAAAGAAAGCTGGGGTGGCAATCCTTATATCAGACAAATTAGATTTTAAACCAGAGAATGTATAAGAGATGAGGAAGGACACTATATCCTACTTAAAGGCTCTATCCAACAAGAAGATCTAACAATTGTAAATATCTATGCCCCTAACATGGGAGCAGCCAATTATATAAGGCAATTAATAACAAAAGCAAAGAAACACATCGACAACAATACAATAATAGTGGGGGACTTTAACACCCCCCTCACTGAAATGGACAGATCGTCTAAGCAAAAGATCAACAAGGAAATAAAGACTTTAAATGACACACTGGACCAAATGGACTTCACAGACATATTCAGAACATTCCACCCCAAAGCAACGGAATACACATTCTTCTCTAGTGCCCATGGAACAATCTCCAGAATAGATCACATCCTAGGTCACAAATCAGATCTCAACCAGTACCAAAAGATTGAGATCATTCCCTGCCTATTTTTAGACCACAGTGCTTTGAAAGTAGAACTCAATCACAAGAGGAAAGTCGGAAAGAACTCAAATACATGGAGGCTAAAGAGCATCCTACTGAAGAATGAATGGGTCAACCAGGAAATTAAAGAAGAATTAAAAAAATACATGGAAACCAATGAAAATGAAAACACAACTATTCAAAATCTTTAGGATGCAGCAAAGGCAGTTCTAAGAGGAAAGTATATAGCAATGCAAGCCTTTCTCGAGAAACAAGAAAGGTCTCAAGTACACAACCTAACCCTACACCTAAAGGAGCTGGAGAAAGAACAGCAAATAAAGCCTAAACCCAGCAGGAGAAGGGAATAATAAAGATCAGAGCAGAAATCAATGAAATAGAAACGAAAAGAACAGTAGAACAGATCAACGAAACTAGGAGCTGGTTCTTTGAAAGAATTAACAAGATTGATAAACCTCTGGCCAGACTTATCAAAAAGAAAAGAGAAATGACCCAAATCAACAAAATCATGAATGAAAGAGGAGAGATCACAACCAACACCAAAGAAATACAAACAATTATAAGAACATATTATGAGCAACTCTATGCCAGCAAATTAAATAACCTGGAAGAAATGGAGGCATTCCTAGAGATGTATCAACTACCAAAACTGAACCAGGAAGAAATAGAAAACCTGAACAGACCTATAACCACTAAGGAAATTGAAGCAGTCATCAAAAATCTCCCAAAACACAAAAGCCCAGGGCCAGATGGCTTCCCAGGGGAATTCTACCAAACATTTCAAGAATTCATACCTATTCTTCTGAAACTGTTACAAAAAATAGAAATGGAAGGAAAACTTCCAAACTCATTTTATGAGGCCAGCATTACCTTGATCCCAAAACCAGACAAAGACCCCATCAAAAAGGAGAATTACAGACCAATATCCCTGATGAACATGGATGCAAAAATTCTCACCAAAATACTAGCCAATAGGATCCAACAGTACATTAAAAGGATTATTCACCATGACCAAGTGGGATTTATCCCTGGGCTGCAAGGTTGGTTCAACATCCACAAATCAATCAGTGTGATACAGCACATTAACAAAAGAAAGAACAAGAATCATGTGATCCTCTCAATAGATGCAGAAAAAGCATTTGACAAAGTACAGCATCTTTTCTTGATCAAAACTCTTCAGAGTATAGGCATAGAGGGTACATACCTCAATATCATAAAAGCCATCTATGAAAAACCTACAGCGAATATCATTCTCAATGGGGAAAAACAGAGCTTTCCCCCTAAGGTCAGGAACACGGCAGGGATGTCCACTATCACCACTGCTATTCAACATAGTATTGGAAGTCCTAGCCACAGCAATCAGACAACAAAAAGAAATCAAAGGCATCCAAATTGGCAAAGAAGAAGTCAAACTCTCACTCTTTGCAGATGATATGATACTTTATGTGGAAAACCCAAAGACTCCACCACAAAACTGCTAGAACTCATACAGGAATTCAGTAAAGTGGCAGGATATAAAATCAATGCACAGAAGTCAGTGGCATTCCTATACACCAACAACAAGACAGAAGAAAGAGAAATTAAGGAGTCGATCCCATTGACAATTGCACCCCAAACCATGAGATACCTAGGAATAAATCTAACCAAAGAGACAAATGATCTGTACTCAGAAAACTATAAAATACTCATGAAAGAAATTGAGGAAGACACAAAGAAATGGAATAACGTTCCATGCTCATGGATTGGAAGAACAAATATTGTGAAGATGTCAATGCTACCTAGAGCAATCTACACATTCAATGCTATCCCTATCAAAATACT
Organism: Neomonachus schauinslandi; assembly: GCF_002201575.2. NCBI lineage: Eukaryota > Metazoa > Chordata > Mammalia > Carnivora > Phocidae > Neomonachus > Neomonachus schauinslandi. Next base: position 76,356,258 of record NC_058413.1, on the reverse strand, counting down.
ATCCACTTTTTTCAAAGAAATGGAACAAATAATCCTAAAATTTGTATGGAACCAGAAAAGACCCCGCATAGCCAGAGGCATGTTGAAAAAGAAAAGCAAAGCCGGCGGCATCACAATTCCGGACTTCCAGCTCTATTACAAAGCTGTCATCATCAAGACAGCATGGTACTGGCACAAAAACAGACACATAGATCAATGGAACAGAATAGAGAACCCAGAAATGGACCCTCAACTCTATGGGCAGCTCATCTTTGACAAAGCAGGAAAGAATGTCCAATGGATCAAAGACAGTCTCTTCAACAAATGGTGTTGGGAAATTGGATAGCCACATGCAGAAGAATGAAACTGGACCATTCCCTTACACACACACAAAAATAGACTCCAAATGGTTGAAAGACCTCAATGTGAGATAGGAGTCCATCAAAATCCTAAAGGAGAACACAGGCACCAACTTCTTTGACCTCAGCCGAAGCAACTTCTTCCTAGAAACATCGCCAAAGGCAAGGGAGGCAAGGGTAAAAATGAACTATTGGGACTTCATCAAGATAAAAAGCTTTTGCAAAGCAAAGGAAACAGTCAACAAAACCAAAAAACAACCGACAGAATGGGAGAAGATATTTGCAAATGACATATCAGATAAAGGGCTAGTATCCAAAATCTATAAGGAACTCATCAAACTGAACACCCAAAGAACAAAGAATCCAATCAAGAAATGGGCAGAAGACATGAGGAGACATTTTTCCAAAGAAGACATCCAAATGGCCAACAGACACATGAAAAAGTGCTCAATATCGCTCGGCATCAGGGAAATCCAAATCAAAACCTCCATGAGATACCACCTCCCACCAGTCAGAATGGCTAAAATGAACAAGTCAGGAAACGACAGATGTTGGCGGGGATGCGGAGAAAGGGGAACCCTCCTACACTGTTGGTGGGAATGCAAGCTGGTGCAGCCACTCTGGAAAACAGTATGGAGGTTCCTCAAAAAGTTGAAAATAGAGCTACCATATGCTCCAGCAATTGCACTACTGGGTATTTACCCCAAAGATACAAAAGTAGGGATCCGAAGGAGTACGTGCACCCCGATGTTTATAGCAGCAATATCCACAATAGCCAAACTGTGGAAAGAGCCAAGATGTCCATCGACATATATATATACAATGGAATATTATGCAGCCATCAAAAGGAATGAGATCTTGCCATTTGCAACGATGTGGATGGAACTGGAGGGTATTATGTTGAATGAAATAAGCCAAACAGAGAAAGACATGTATCATATGACCTCACTGATATGAGGAATTCTTAATTGCAGGAAACAAACTGAGGGTTGCTGGAGTGGGGGGCGGGGTGGGAGGGATGGGTTGATGGGTGATAGACACTGGGGAGGGTATGTGCTCTGGTAAGTGCTGTGAATTGTGCAAGACTGTTGAATCTCAGAATTGTACCTCTGAAACAAATAATGCAATATATGTTAAGAAAAAAAAAAAAAGAAGAAGAAGAAGAATGTAGCGGGAGGGGAAGAA
>NC_058413.1:76349142-76349735 GCF_002201575.2 Neomonachus schauinslandi | reverse complement strand
CCCAGCTCTATTACAAAGCTGTCATCATCAAGACAGCATGGTACTGGCACAAAAACAGACACATAGATCAATGGAACAGAATAGAGAACCCAGAAATGGACCCTCAACTCTATGGGCAGCTCATCTTTGACAAAGCAGGAAAGAATGTCCAATGGATCAAAGACAGTCTCTTCAACAAATGGTGTTGGGAAATTGGATAGCCACATGCAGAAGAATGAAACTGGACCATTCCCTTACACACACACAAAAATAGACTCCAAATGGTTGAAAGACCTCAATGTGAGATAGGAGTCCATCAAAATCCTAAAGGAGAACACAGGCACCAACTTCTTTGACCTCAGCCGAAGCAACTTCTTCCTAGAAACATCGCCAAAGGCAAGGGAGGCAAGGGTAAAAATGAACTATTGGGACTTCATCAAGATAAAAAGCTTTTGCAAAGCAAAGGAAACAGTCAACAAAACCAAAAAACAACCGACAGAATGGGAGAAGATATTTGCAAATGACATATCAGATAAAGGGCTAGTATCCAAAATCTATAAGGAACTCATCAAACTGAACACCCAAAGAACAAAGAATCCAATCAAGAAATGGGC
>NC_058413.1:76348671-76349042 GCF_002201575.2 Neomonachus schauinslandi | reverse complement strand
GTATGGAGGTTCCTCAAAAAGTTGAAAATAGAGCTACCATATGCTCCAGCAATTGCACTACTGGGTATTTACCCCAAAGATACAAAAGTAGGGATCCGAAGGAGTACGTGCACCCCGATGTTTATAGCAGCAATATCCACAATAGCCAAACTGTGGAAAGAGCCAAGATGTCCATCGACATATATATATACAATGGAATATTATGCAGCCATCAAAAGGAATGAGATCTTGCCATTTGCAACGATGTGGATGGAACTGGAGGGTATTATGTTGAATGAAATAAGCCAAACAGAGAAAGACATGTATCATATGACCTCACTGATATGAGGAATTCTTAATTGCAGGAAACAAACTGAGGGTTGCTGGAGTGG
>NC_058413.1:76284139-76348571 GCF_002201575.2 Neomonachus schauinslandi | reverse complement strand
AAACAGAGAAAGACATGTATCATATGACCGCACTGATATGAGGAATTCTTAATTGCAGGAAACAAACTGAGGGTTGCTGGAGTGGGGGGCGGGGTGGGAGGGATGGGTTGATGGGTGATAGACACTGGGGAGGGTATGTGCTCTGGTAAGTGCTGTGAATTGTGCAAGACTGTTGAATCTCAGAATTGTACCTCTGAAACAAATAATGCAATATATGTTAAGAAAAAAAAAAAAAGAAGAAGAAGAAGAATGTAGCGGGAGGGGAAGAATGAAGGGGGGGAAATCAGAGGGGTAGCCGAACCACGAGAGACAATGGACTCTGAAAAGCAAACTGAGGGTTCTGGGGGGGGGTTGGGAGAATGGGTTGGCCTGGTGGTGGCTATTGAGGAGGGCACATTCTGCATGGAGCACTGGGTGTTAAGCACAAACAATGAATCATGGAACACTTCAACTAAAACTAATAATGTAATGTATGGGGATTAACACAAGAATAAAAAAAAAAATCAAAAAAAAAAAAATTATTCTGCATCCCTTTCACCATAGTAGTCCTTAACTCCCAAACAAAACATGATGCCTCCGCCTCATATGGCAAAGTATGTTACATAAAGTACAACTACTCTTCCTTTCTCCCCAGAATCTCATCAGTTATTGTATTCATTTCAATAGTCCAGAATCTCCAGGAAATATGAAGGCTTCCCCATCAAATCCACTGTGGGCTTTTGTGGTCTTGGGACATATGGACTCAACTATAAATTTAAACATCACTCCAAGTATTTATATACAAAATAACAGGATAAAAGGGAGAGGGAACATAATTGTTTAATATATATAGGTTTATGTATATAGATAAATAAATTCTCTCTCACTCACTCTCTCATACACACACACACACACACACACACACAGGTAAAACATAAATTCCTCATTTCTAGAAGTAGCTTTAAAGCTGTAGTTATTTATCACTCTCTTTTCCTGTCACCTATTACATGCCTCCTTTGCCCTAAACTAGCACCTGAGTTGATCACCAATTTAAAAAAAAAAAAAAAAAAAAAAACTTCATGAGAACTAACTCATTCTTGAAAGGTCTACATATTTCGTTGTCTTGGTTTTATTGAGTTGATGTACTTATTACTGAGCATTTAGTATTGGACGTGACAGTAATCAGGAGGGCTCCAGTGAATCTTCTGTGTTCCAAATATAGACCCCCCAATTGCATTATAGTAACAACAACCCAATTTCTCCCTGATAATCAGACTTAATCATCCCAGCCAGTATAGACCTTGTTTTCCACCTATTGAGCACCAATGAAATAGTGTAAGTACCTCAGAAGAGTAGGCTTCCAATCCCAATTTAAGGAATCATTCAAACAATAGTAAATGTTTCTAGTTATGTACTAGAAACTTTCATTAGAAACACTGTTGACTGAATATGTAGAGTAATTCTAACGTTTAGAATATTAACCTTGATATTTACTGACTTTGAATTTTTATTATGAAGCCTTTAGTGTTGGCCTGGAATAACCCTCATTTTGGAGCCAGTTAAAGCAGACAAAATCGTATAAACTAACAAATATCTTTCTTTATAAAAATGATGACCATCTATAGAGATTTTGGAGAACACTATTAGCTGTGAAAAGCTTGGCTTGCAGAAACCTTAATTGGTCCCTCTTACTGACAACCATCCTAATTGGGTTAGCTTTAACTGTTGGTATTAGTTGCAGCTCTCTTAATTATGTCAGCTTAAAAGTCATAGGGAGAAATATGCTGGATTCCATCAGAAACAGACATTTAAATAATGACCAAACAAATGTCATGATTAAACACAGAGAAACAACCTAAACTCTCAAGGTATGACTTTTCATTCCAAAAATGTTGTAAGTCCACAAAGAACTTTACATGAAACTTCCATAAAACTTTACATGATCGCATTTAGTGGCATCTTAAAATGACCATGTTTTTTAAAAATTAAAAAAGCAGAATTTGAGAAAACAAGTATATTGAAATTGATTTGCTTCCTATAATTTTTGAGGAGAAAAAAAGAATTTTTCATTAGGTAATTTAGATTTTATATGACTTAGGGTGAAAGATAGTTAAAAAATATTAAATCAAAGAAAATCTATCTGATATAAATAATTTGCTAGTTTTTTGTAAACTTTCTTTTTTGCATGAGGTTTTTTGAACTGGGATATACTAGTAATCTATATATTCTAGTTTACATATAATTTAGTTTCTACATACAGACTTTAAAGTTGCTTTTCTACTTCTTGTGAATATTCCTACACATCTAATGAACTCAAATGAGCATGAAAGAGTAGCCTTTAATTAAGAGATAAAGGGATGCATTTCCTAAAACAAAAGCATGTGGCAAGATTATTGACTCCAGGGCGCCTGGGTGGCTCAGTTGGTTAAGCGACTGCCTTCGGCTCAGGTCATGATCCTGGAGTCCCGGGATCGAGTCCCACATCGGGCTCCCTGCTCAGCAGGGAGTCTGCTTCTCCCTCTGACCCTCCTCCCTCTCGTGCTCTCTGTCTCTCTCTCATTGTCTCTCTCGCAAATAAATAAAATCTTAAAAAAAAAAAAAAGATTATTGACTCCAGTTTGCCACCAGCTCAGCACATTGGCTGATGGTATTGATTGCTGAAATACTAACAAATAATGGGACCATAAAGAAATTCAATTATCTATTACTATGATACCACTATCAAGAGATATTAAAAGCAGGCTAGTTGCCTTCGGGTCATTTCAAAATTACAACAATCAGATATATTCCATCAGTGATCTACAATGTAACTAGGTTTTGTTTCTGGGGCTTATCTTACTTTGTTCTTCAATTTAAAAAGATATTTATATTAGAATGGTTGCAATTTGTGTGAAACATATAGGCTTCAAGTACCAACTACTTAGAATTTTGTTGCTACCAGAAAGAAGGAAAATATTAATTTGAAATATCACTGCTGGATTTCTTAATGATCTTTTGTTCTCTGCTGCTAATTATAGATTCCAGCAGGAGAAAAAGCTATAAAATGCAAACTTCTTCCCACCACTCTCAGATATTCATGAGTTTCATTTTACTTCATAAATTCTATAAGGAAGAAAACAGTGCTATAAAAACAGAACTAGAAAAACAAAAACATTATACTGAAATGAAAACAAAATGAATTTTAGACTGAGTATAGAGAACCTAGACCCATTCCTGTATCTCTACATGTCTTATGTGAAGGCTTATTCAGGAACTTAATCTCTCATGGCTCAGCTTTCTCATTGTAAAATGAAAAATGTGTCTTTAACAGACTTCGGGGGAGATTGCATGTTGTAATCATTAGTGAAAAGAACCTAACTTTTGTATTTAAATATATTTAGCTGGGATTCCTCCTCTGTCACTTACCAGCTGTTACATACTTCTGTTTAACCTTGGAAAGTTACTGTTTCTAAGCATCAGTTTATTGTATCTCTAACAAGGAGATTTAAGTAATTTATCATATTAATAAATAAAAATGCTTTGCACATTCTAGACAATAAATGAATAATATTTTTTCTTATAGGATCCCACTTCCTTTTTCAAGTTTCTTCTAGTTCATCCTATGATACTGTACTATGATTCTAATAAATACAAAGCATATTAAATAAATCTAGTATTAATTTTATCATGTATCTCAGCAATATTTGCATGAGCATAATCATCCTATTTGCTTATTTAAGATATTCCAGGCAAATAATTTGCAAATTATGCTATAAAATTAACCTTCACATTAAAAAATTCTGTGGTTAAGGGTTTCTAAAATTAACTACTTGGTTAAAAAAGGTACAAGTAATATAATACTTTCTAACAAAAAATTTTTTTCAGGGGCTCCTGGGTGGCTTAGTCAGTTGAGCGGCCAGCTCTTGGTTTAGGCTCAGGTCATGATCTCAGGGTGGTGAGATGGAGCCCCCCATCAGGCTCCATACTCAGTGTGGAGTCTGTTTGGAATTGTTTCTCTCCCCCTCCCTTTTTTCCCCCTCAACTGCCCTGCATGTTCTCTCTCTCTAAAATACATAAATAAATAAAATTAAAAAAAAAAAAAGGGCACGTTCTGCATGGAACTCTGGGTGTTATACGCAAACAATGAATCCTGGAACACTACATCAAAAACTAATGATGTAACGTATGGTGATTAACATAACAATAATAATTTTAAAAGATACTAAAAAATTTAAAAAAAGGTTTTTTTCATTAAATAAATAGAATTTACTGTACTTCCTCAGAGTGCTATATATATATATATTTTATTCTGAGAAACTTTTAAGGTTACCAATTATAGGGTTGCATGTTATCCACTGAAAAAAGAAAAAAATTTTGTTCAGTGAAAAGATTAGTTTATGTTTACACCCAAGCCCAATTTAAAGAAAAAAAAAAAAAAAGCTTAGAATGTATTTCATTTTTCTTTCTGACAGTGAAAAATGTAATCCCCATCCTCATATACTTCCATGTTCCATGACCAATAAGGCCTATGTCTTGAATCTTTGGGAAGAGTTCTCCCACTTAGAGGATGTGAAAACACTGATCCTTGTTCAAGGGACAGAGTTAAGAAAACAGGTCATAATGAGACCAAGAGACAAACTTACATTCCTTCAGTAAATACATTATTTTTCAAAATAAACACTTGAGACTTAATCTACAATACTCTCAACAATGTATTATTGTTTATGAAACCCTTTTAGTTTTTTAAGTGAATGAACATTTATTCACTGACTATAAGCTAATCACCATTTCACATCTTATGTGTTTTATGGCAAATCATTTAAATTACTACCATTATTTTCATTTTTCCAAAACATAGAAATCTTATGCAATTTGTGAATATGTGTATAAGTGGACTTATGGTAAAGTAATGTAAGATATTAAAAAGTACCACATATGTGTATTTGAGGGTAAATGAACAAATAATGGTACCTTAAGCAAACTTATTAAAAAGAAAAAAAGAAAAGATTTGACAGAATATAGGATGTGTATCCAATATGTCTGCTCAAATCTAGATTTTTTTTTTTTATGAATAGTCATTATTTAATTTTCCCCAATAATGGCAAAATTATGTCTATCTTAAGACTTAAATTAGACTCAGGTCAAGGAGAAAACCAAACTTGTTCAGGATCTACGAAGTTTTGGCCAACAACCAATGGAGAGACAATATATTGCAGAATTCTAAGTTGAAAATCCAGCCCTTCTACTTTCTTTAGAAAGTAGAGCAATTATTTTTGATTTCTAATTTCAAGGTTTCTTATTGTTAAAGTTAGGATAATGATAAGAGAACATACTTCATACACTTACTCTAAAAGTTAAATGAGTTGATATATGTAAAATGGCTATTGCCAAGAGTTTATTAACTGAAATAAAAGAACACAAACAAAATACACGGAATAGTGGAGAAAAGCTAAGTTTGCTGTATTATAGCCAGACCCAGCCAGATACTCATTTTTTAACTAAAATTCTTGTAAATCGCTTTCAGTCTCTCCCCCTCCTTCCCTTCTCTTCTCTCCCCTTTCTCCGGCTTCTCCCACTCTCTACTTTATTAACACATACATATATAATATTAAATACAACACTGATTATTATTATTAATTAAAGATGAAGAAATATGGGAGTTATGATTCGTCTTAGTATGATTTTTTATTGTCAGTATTGTCTAATTTCTGTAGCTATATCTATATTTATATATAAATGCACAGCTCTTTAAATTCTATTGGTTTGAAGGTCTCATAGTCTACAATGTTTCTCTTCCTATGGAGTCCCCAGTGACTATATGGCTAGTTGGGCAGCATATCTGGTATGTGATCAATGAGTTTAAAAATACATCAGTGTAGGGGCGCCTGGGTGGCTCAGTCGTTAAACGTCTGCCTTCGGCTCAGGTCATGATACCAGGGTCCTGGGATTGAGCCCCGCATCCGGCGCCTCGCTCAGCGGGAAGCCTGCTTCTCCCTCTCCCACTCCCCCTGCTTGTGTTCCCTCTCTCGCTGTATCTCTCTCTGTCAAATAAATAAATAAAATCTTAAAAAAAAATAAAGGCAGAGAAACAACAACAAAAAAAGGCAGAGAAACAAACAAACAAATAAATAAATAAATGCATAAATAAATAAAATCTTTTAAAAAAAAAGCAGAGAAACAAACCAAAAAAAAAAAAAGGCAGAGAAACAAAAAAATAAAAAAAAAAATACATCAGTGTAAGCAAGAGAGTTCATGTGCAGAAGACGGCAGGGTTTTGAAACATTTTTAAAGCTATACAAGGCATTTGGAACATCTGTTCTCATCTTTTATGTAGATAAAAAGATGAAGTTTCCAAAGGCAGAATTTGACAATATGTAACAGGGGAGGAAAAAAAAAATTGGGAAATATAAGAAATTATTTCAATCTGCTCAAGAGTTAAACTTAGAGCAGAAAACATTATTTAAATTGCAAATGTCCAAAATTAGTGAGTAAGCATTTAGAAATAACATTTTTAAACACATCCATGCTCTAATATTAATTGTTAATAAAAACTTAAGTCAGAACTTTCCATCTTGTGAAAAAATGAATAGATGAAAGTATCCTGATCCAGAGAGGTCTATAATATCCAGCCATGATTAATAAATAAGGACATGGAAATAACAAGGAAGAATGAGCATAGCTGGGCTCTCTAACTCTTGACCTTATTTGTACAAATCAGTCAGGCTTATTTTTATAGGTGTGTTCCAAGGGCATTGTGATTTTATATCCAAAGATAATTAGTAGTTAAAGTGTTTTTGAAAGAAAAGAAACAGTAATTTTGTTCACCTGATAATTTGTCCACCTGATAAAAATAAAAGAAACAATAAATTTATTCACCTGATAATTTGTCTTCTAGCTTTCAAAAAGTTAGTGTTTCTCAGGGTTGGGCTTTGAGTCCAATATTATTTCATTACTTTTATTGAGTATAAGTCGAACATTTTGTTAATTATTTCCTCACTATAACACTTCCTGGGGTCTCTATACTCTTAAGACTCTAAATGTTAATATTATATTATGAAAATCTCCTGATCTTTTTAAGAGATAAAATATTGCATTAGATCAAATTATGTTGAATTCTAGGGCTAGGCTCTAGACGATATGTACATATTATTGTAATTTCCTCCATTTTTCTGTGTCATCCTGTTTGTAAGCTCTCCAGGCAGCTGATTCTCTGGTCTCTGCTTAAAAGATATTGCCTTGCTTGGTTGCCCTTTGGAGATTTATTGAGCAAATAACTTCTGCTCTCTGCTACTGTGCAGAAACTGAATCTGCCATTTTCTCACTTCAAGGGGAACATGATTTTCTATGGGTTTACATTACAAAATACTATGGAAGCAATACACAAAGTCCCCTTATTTTTAACTTTTTTTCTCCTCCCTCCTTATGCAGTTCTTAATGAAAAATTCAGATTCATTCCCATGTCCTCTGTGGTAATATTCATTGCAAACATCATTACGGATGTGAGGTCTCTCTCTTAATTAAGAACTAAAAGGCTTCATTTCCTAAAACAAAGCATGTGGCAGGTTTTATTGATCTGGTCTGTGTCGCCAGTTGAACACATTAGCAGAGGTTATTGATTACTCTAGCGGTAATGAGCTTGGGTTCCTTGTCAGGTGAAGTCCACATTCCTTGGAAGCATTTTCTTTAAACGGGCTAATATGGAAGTACATGTTCACTATGATATATGATTCAGTAGACTTTTAAAGCTTTATTGCCAATGAATCATTCTTTAAAAATATAACAGTAGTCATTAAAAAGGTTATTTTCCAGTCATTATCTTTTTATAATTTCTTCTGAATGCTAATGATGCACTTACAAATAGATGCTAAGCCATAAAAAGTGTAGCATTAAAGAAATGTGATCACACATGTCACATACTGCTTTTAATAAGTTCTCAAGTAACCATCATAATTACCTTCTGATGACCAGGCTGGGCAACTTAACTAGTTCAGCTTCACCACTATCAATAGTCATGATCTCCATCCGGTGTTTGAATAATAACAGCTTTGTGAATTGATAACCAATAAGAAATGGTAATCTGGGTAGTAAATGTCTATGAGATTTCTTCAGAAAAATGACAGTAACTTCTTTCATTAAGAGAAATGCTTTTAATGACTATTGCTAAAATATATTCCACTCCAAGATTTCTATTCAGGTAAAAGACCCAGTACATTACTTATTAATCCATTTAGGTGGAACACTGCCAAATAGGATGAACAAAAGCAATAAGGGGACTTGTTCTCCTTTTGACCAAATAACATAAAGGTGATACTTGGAATTCTTGGATTATTATAGATATGTGTTCAGCCAAAAGAAACTGAATAATCTTTAAAAATTTTTCAAAAATGCCTCTGGGAAATCATTAGAATATTTGAGTTTTAAATATGCTATTTCATTATAGATAAATTCAAAGTGACCTGAAGGAGGAAATTCTATCCTGCTAAATGGAAGGAAGACATCTTGTACTAAGAAGTAGAACCAAAGAGAGTACAAAGAAATGTTATTTGGAACCTGGAATTTTCAAGTTGTTTTTGGAATTTGAGGAAAATTATTTTACTTGGAACCTTCAATCTTTTTATAGTTTGCTGAGAAGTTTCTGTTCAGCCATTGAAATATGTTACAATGCCCTCTGGACCCACTGCCAGACAAAGAAAACATCTACATTTCGCCTCTGACCATTTCGGCAACACCTGACTGGAAGAGCAAAATTGTTTCTGACCTTTGAATCAATCCAATCCCCAGCCCCCATCACCCCACGAAAAATCTATCCACAATACATTGATAACATATGTTGTTTATATTTCTGGTAGATTTTAGAGTATGTGTGCCCCTCATGGAATGAGATATAAATTTAATAGAGAAGCAAACACAAAACAAATTAATATGCTATTTATAATTTAGAGTCAAGTTCACCTTTGAAGATGGAGAAAATTTGTATTTGGTGATGGAGAATCAGCTGCAAGTGTCAGAAGCCAGATTTATCAGCATAGCCATAGAATTTGGGGACCAAATTCTTATCCAGATAAAAAAAAATAGTTCCTTTGTAAATTGCTTACTTGGCTTATTTACATGTAATTTTATATTGATTAGTTTGCCATATTAATTGACAAAGTTTCATCCAGAATATTTTTTTTCCGAATGAATTAGTATCTGCTAGGCAGTATCAGTAACAACACCTTGCACAGTATAACAAATGGATTTACCTCATGCCAAAGGCACTATACTCTTCAGCATTCGTAAGTGTGACAGGCTATCCATTATATCCATTTTTTAATAATACCTTGAATTTTAGTGGAGATGGCCCAATTCTTGAAAATAAAATCTAAAACTTTAAAACTAATTCAATGACCATTAATAATTCACTACAACTCTGTATCACCTTTGACAAAGAAACAACAATGTTGTAGGCTTTCTAGTTATTTATAAAATTGTCACATAGAAGTTGCTGTATTTTATTGAGGACCAAGTAAAAAACCAATAAAAGTACACATCATTTTCTCTCCTCACCAATGGACAAAGCTTGTTTGGGAGGCTAAAACAAGGTTTTAGTGAAGTATGAATAGCCTAGTTAGAGAAGAATTGCAAGTACAAATAAAGGGTTGTAAAGTTAAGCATAAAAGGAAAATATGGAAAAAAAAAAAAAAAAAACCTGCCATTATTTAGCTCAGGAAATGAGAGAGATTGAATAAATGTGTTGTAGTCCCAGAAAGAAATCATATAATGTGGAATAAGGGACATCCGTTCCTTAATAAAGATGGAAAAAAATGAGTTAGTTATTTGCTCTTCCAGGATGTACAGAATAAAGTATATATAAATTGCTTAAGACAAAATCTCAGTGCTTTCATCATCTTGCCTTATTACCCTTTCCATGTAGTGCATTTGTAATCACACACACACACACACACACACACACACACACCAGTACAATAGCAGGGGGATAATATTTTTTCTTCTGCAAACACATTCTTCTTTTTTCCAGTTCTGCTTGTCCTGTTCTCCCTTCTTGGAATGTCCTCTATTCCATCTCTACTTACCGAAGTTGCTCCCATGGTTAAAATGGCCCAAATCCAAGAAGGCTCCCTTACAGAATAACAATAAAGCTTTCTGTACTCTGTTATCCTCACTAGTCTTTTTATACTGAATCACATTATATCTCAGATTATAATTTATACAGAGCATCTGTCACCTTTTCAGGCCTGAATATTCTGTCAATATAAATTCTGAAATACACACTTCTGTTTCTTTCTATCTGGATTAATTCTTTGCATGTAGAAAATACTTATTTTGAATAAAATTGACATGATAACGTAGAATGTTCTTTCTATCCAACTATGCTGCCATGTAAACACTATAAGAGGGTTTTGCTTCCTAAATATGAAAAGGGTTGGTTGGTAGGTGTTCTCTCATCTAATAGAGCACACATTATATGCAGTAGTATGTTCTAACATGAAGCTTGGGAGTAGCTGCAATGCACCATGCTCCTGTCTCCCCCCCACCTTTTTTCCTTATTCAGGCTCTGGGTTTTATTTTTCCTTGTTATCAGATCCTATACAGATTTTTCCTAATGTCACCATTTTATCCCATCTGCAGTATGACTTTTCAGTATCCACTAAGGAAGATCTGGGCTCAAATCTTGCTTTTTAACACTTGAAGATTCTGTGGTACTTTGTAGGCTATTTGCCAAGTGTCAGTCTCATCTGCCTCATAGGTTTTCTTTGAGAATTGAATTAATAATTCATGTGCAACATTGAGCAGAGTACCTGATACATAGTAATGATTTGATAACTGATAAAGAGTAACAATTTGGTAACTGAAAGTTTTATTATGAATAGTCACTGTGATGAAATTATTTGGACTTCTCTTCAAATTTGGAAATGAACTAGGCAGATAAAGCATTGGAGTTTTGAGCTGTATTAACCACAAGAGTGTAAAGCAGCTGAAGCTCAGTTGTAGTGAAAAAAATATTAATTTCTGTCAAGGAAGTAACTTGTTAAAATAAGATAATGGTCAAAGTATGACTTTCAAAATTCGAGAGGGAAGTCATCCTAATTAGAATCTGTTACAATAGAAATAACTGCTCATTCTAGTCATAAAAGTCCATAGAATCATAATATTTTTAAATCAGGGGAGATTATTTTATTTTAAAAGTGAGAAAACTACTAAAAAAAGAGAGGATATTGGGAATGGTATGGGCTTTGAAATATGATTAACCTGAATTTACATCTTTATTCTACTCTCTACTAATTTGGAGTCATCTACCTAAGCCTCAGTTTCTTTATCTTTAAATGGTCATAATAGCACCTAATAGAAGTGCTAGGATAAAAAATGATGAAATTAAAAGAGCCTATTTTTGTGTGTGTAAATATTACTACTTGTTTGACAAATGTCACATCCTCCTTGTCTATCAAAAACACACAGAACACACACACACAGATACTGATGAGTTGTTTGATGAACACATTAGACCTGTCTCTTGTTCTTTGTCTTCTAGAATGAGTCCATTTAATAGTACATAGATGATGTATTGAATAGAGTCTAATGCTCATGTGTGTTTTTAAAAATAAATATTTTATTATTCTGAAGTTATATACTTATCTCTACTGATTTAATACCCTGGAAAAGATAAATTGTAGCATAATATCCTAAAATCATCTTTCCTCATCAGTTTAAAAGAAGGAAATAGTATATATTATCTAATGATGTAACTTCGAGTTACTGTATTCTACCTACCTGATATACCTTCTTCTTATTGTCAACCATTGGTACCTGATTCCACATCTTTCCCCACCTATTTGATTCCATTCAAATTTGTCACACCAATCAACTTTTTATATTTTAATGCAGCTAATCCCAACTGCTTAAGATTTTCATGGAAATCAATAGTTATATGATGGTATTTATCTTAATTCATATAGTTTTATTATATCAAGAGTTCTGATTACCCAATAAATAAGCCTCTTCAGACTGCAGCAGAGAACAAAGCTATAATAATGTCTAAGGGGGTGATGCAGTCTTCTGTTCATTCTTGTGAAGGTGTCTACTCAAGTCACATGAAAGTGATGGTTTTGCACCCTGCTACATTCACAGTTTTGAACAGGCCTGTGTATGAAAATGAGAGAGCAAGGTGCCTTTACACTGGCTCGCCAGCCACAGAGGGAAGAGAAGAAAGTGACTTCTACATTCAGAGTGAAGACTCTTCATCCTTTCCTTATACATAATACATTTAAAAATGAACAGTTAAAATTCTGTCACTGGCATGCTTTAGTCATGGCATTCTTCATGAATTTTGCAGACAACTATTGTGCTCTAATTTGAAAAAAAATATATGAATACAGAATTTCTTAAAAACCTATGACATAGAAGGGAATTTTAAGCTATTCAATTCTGCTGACAGGGAGACAAGATAATACAGATTAACCAAACAGATGCTTATTTTGAATGCTAAGGTCAAGAGACAACAGAAAGAATAATAATAATAAAAAAAGTCTCTTTTATTTCCTGGTATTCCTTTTGAAGGAATAATATAGTAACAGTACAGATGACTGTGTTTAAAAACATGTGTTGATTTATCTCATATAAGCTTTAACTATAATTTCCCTCAAGTGTTTTCCATTTGATATTCTTAGACATTGAAAAAGTTCTCATTTGGCTTAAATGATTCATGGAAATATAATTTGATCCTCAATATATGTCATACACTAACTTATATATTATATTAATTAAAATTCGTAAACTATAGTAGCATGTTATAATATGAATTAATCTAGCAATATAACAATAAGGGTGAAATACTACCAAGTGTTTACATATATTGTATATCTTTCAAACAAACAAAAGAAATAATCATTTTAAGAATACATATAGATCAAATAAAAGACATATAAAAAGGAAACAGAATGATGAAAGCAGGATGCAAGATGGTGGTTACATTGGTGAAAGGCAGGAGGATGGATTGGTGGGAGGTACTGCAAGGTTAGATATATATTATTATTGATCCTGTATTTTAAGATGAGTGCTGGATTTTGAGTACTCTCAATGGCCAAATCTAAAATCTGAGTATTAAAATAAATAATATAGTAATAGATTATAACCTAAAGGAGGAACTAAATCCTTGTGTATCTAAAGAAATGACTAATAATTAAATAAATGGGAAAAGATATACTTATCTCTCATTCAGAAGAATCCCCAATAATTTATGTAGCTATTCCTCCCCAAAGGAGGGAGCTAACCCCCCTCTCCTCCCATCTTAAGTGTAGGATGTGCTTAGTTACTTGTTGCCAAAGAGTAAGGTATAGAAGAGGGGGGAGGGAAAAAATAACCTTACAGTGAAGAAACCTGGCAAATACCACCTCAGCCAGGTGATCAGGTTAACATAATCAGTAATAAGTCATGTTGACAGTATGTACTTTAGATATGATGTGATGAAAATGGCTTTTTACCTCTGTGATTTTCCTCTCAAAAACCAATGAGCTCAAAAATAAATCATGAGAAAAACAACAGACAAACCCAAACTGAATCTATTAGTCTGCTCAGGCCACCATACCAAAACGCCACAGGCTCAGAGACTTAAAGAATAGACATTTATTTTCTCACGTTTCTGGAGGTTGGAAGTCCAAAGTTTGGGTGCCTACAGGGTTGGTTTCTGGTGAAACTTTTCTTCCTGGCTTGCAGACGGCCTCCTTCTCACTGTATGCTCACATGACCTTTCTTCTGTGTATGCACACATCCTCTTCTTATTAGGACACCAGTCTGATTGGATTAAGGCCTCACCTTTATGACCTAATTTAACTTAAATTATATAAGCCAAGGCCCTATCTCCATATGCAGTCCCATTGGAGGTTAAAGCTTCAAAGTGTGAATCTGGGTGGGGGGAGGGCACAATTCAATTCATAACATTGAAGAATGTTATTGGAATATTAAACTGTGATCCTCAAAACAAGGTCATCAAGGATAAAAGAAGTCTGAGAAACTATCACAGATAGAGGAAGTTAGAGAGAATAGTGGCTAAATGTAATGTGGCACCATGGATGAGATCCTGAAACAGAAAAGGAACACTGGGGAAAATTTGTGAATTCTAAATATAGTATTCAGTTTAATTAATAATAATGCACCAATGTTTGTTTTGTCTTATGACAAACATACATGGTGATATAGGGCGTTAACAAAAGGGAAAGGTGATTAAGGGGTATACAGGAATTCTAATCATTTTATTAGTAAAAAAAAATGTAAAAATTACTAATGGAGGACCCAAATAAAAAGAAACAAACAAAATTAGGCCATGCATAGGTTAATTAATGGGCAAGCTTTACCTGAAAAAGGATTATAATTGTATTGGGGCTCCCAAAGACTACTCTTAAGATCAGTGATTTTCTATAAGTACTGACAGAGCTCAGTAAATTTGTTATATTCACGGTTATAGTTTATTACAGAAAAAGGATATAGTTAAAATTTGCAAAGGGTAAGGATACATGGACAAAGTTCAAGAGAAATCAAGCACAACCTTCCAGGTGTTCCCTTCCAGTAGTATGGCATGAAGATGTACTTAATTCTCCTGACAGTTCATGTGAAGTATTGCCAAACAGGGAAGATCACCTCGTTTTGGGAGAGTTTTTACAGGAGATTAGTCACACAGGCACGCATCACCAGCTTGACTGATTTTAACTAGTCCATCTTCAGCACCCCAGGGGTCAAACTGATATATGAATATGAGTATATTCCACAGCTCAGATCTACTGAAGAGCCAGTCTTCCTGAAAACAAATCTGACTGGGGTAACCCAGGCCTGCTGAATTAACTCTTTCTTGCACAATAATAATCAGGTTCATTATATTCCTGGAAGCTCTCAAGAATATAATATAATGAATAAAAATTAATTTCATGGCATATATACTTGACCCTACAGAGTATAAAATTATAGGCAAGATATTCATGTAAGAAAAACTTACAGTGCAAAATAATTAGTGATTTAATAAAGGAAAATGGAATTGCCACATGAACCCCAAAAGAAAGAAACTTATATTTGAGAAATTAAGCTGACAAAACCACTGTTTTTGTTTGTTTGTTTGTTTGTTTTTTTAATCTTCCCAGTACAGCACCACTGTTTTTTGAAATGACCTTTTCTTTGTGGTTTGAATGGGAGTTTCCATGCGGAGCCCAACTAGCTAAACATGGCTGCTCAAGTAGACACCTGATGGAGATAGGTTAATTAACCCTCTTCTTTAGATTTTTTTTTTCATTTGGAATCACTGTGAATGAATTTAAATCCCTTACTTATATAAAGTTGAGAAGTGTAAGTTGTGGGTGTTATGACTTTGTATATCAAGCTATGAGGGGTAGCCATGCAAAAAACTGAAGTTACCAGGAAGAAAGAGCTATGAAATGTAGAGCCAGAGGTAAATTCAAACCTTTGAGTCCACCTCTACTTGAAGTTCATTCATCCTCCTCCACTGACTGTTGTTCAGTTTCTCTTTTGATCTGAGTTATATCAAATTATCTTTCTGTTCATTGTTACCAAACAAATCCTTCCTAAAAGAACTGTAAGTTGAAAATTTCATAGAGAAAATGACATTTAATTGAGGTTTTAAAAGATAAGCATCATCAATATTTGTTAAATATGTTCTATGTTTCAGATATATGCTATACGCTGGGAACCCTGAGATAAAATATGAATGATATTCTCAAAGAGCTGACAGTAAAGTGGAAGTTTACATGTAAACAGATTAGCATAATTTAGCATGCTTAACACTATAAAGAATTATAGTCAGTATGTTGAGGCGTGAGTCTGAATTTGCGGGTGGAAAAGAGAACAAATATATTCTAGGCATGAAGAATTCAAAGTGACTTAGATTTGACTTTTAAAATTGTAATAGAAGTGTTGGAAGTAGCTGGGATCACTCAGAGAAAGTAAATTAAAAAATAATAATAATATGGGACCTAGGGAAACATTACTATTATAGAATGAGTTCTAGAGAAATAAAAGAAAAAAAAAAACATAAATCAATAACAAGAAAGAAAATGCAAGTCTAATATTTTCTAAAAAGATTTCATTGTTAGAATGAATTAATGCTTTAAAAATAACGATTTATTTTAGGGGCGCCTGGCTGGCTCAGATGGTTAAGCGTCTGCCTTCGGCTCAGGTCATGATCCCAGGGTCCTGGGATCGAGCCCCACATCGGGCTCCCGGCTCAGTGAGGAGCCTGCTTCTCCCCCTCCCTCTGCCTCTCTCCCTGCTCATACTCTCTCTCTCTCTCTGCATTTCTGTGTCTCAAATGAATAAATAAAAAAATCTTTAAAAAAATAAAAATATTGATTTATTTTGAATCATCCTTGGACATTAGGAATATTTTCATTTAAACTAAATCCAACTCCTTAAGACTGGTTCTAATTCTTATGCTTTTACTATAAATCTGTATATATTTAAGAGGCCCTAAAAAACTTAATCTCCCCAGAATATTCTCCCCTACCCATACTAATAAACCCAAATTTCCCAACTAAAACTCAAGAAGTTCTTCCTGTTCAGAATACATTTTTTAACTCTCTATTCCAGAAAAGCTGTATTTTCAACTCATTTTTCTTGATAAAACCCTTTTTCCCTCAAAACAAAACATTCTTCCAGAGTCTTCTCATGCCCCAGATTTCCAAACAAAAGTTTATGCTTAGCAATGCTCTACTTGATTTCCTTCCACAGTGTTTGGCGTTGTCCCCGCAGTCAGGAGTGAACCCTTGCTGCTCAGCCCAGGTCATTTCAAGAGTGATCATGCCAAGTAACCCCTGATGGCCCCCCTCCTCAGAGTCCCAATGACTAGATACCTGAGTAAATTCTACTTCTGACAAACTAATTCTCTACTCCCTTTGCAGTGAAACACCACACAAACTTTTCTTTTTCTGTCTTAAGTGTCCTTGGCATCATCTTTGATTTGATTTGTTTTACTACTCAAGAGTCTAATGGATAAGATAGGAGCAGAGTGACAAGACTCTCTATATGTAATTATTTGTCTATTGTTTATTCTTATCATTTGAATATGAGCAATATCTGTTATTCAATGTGACTCCAATTGTTGCCTATCTTCTTGCATGTAAAAACATTATGAAACCAACCACACTAAATATATGAAGCTCTGCAGAACTTTACCAAGAACAATTTAGAACTTCAAAAGCCATTCTGGGGAACTTGGTGTATGAATAAACTTGGTGTACAATAACCTTTGTGTTAGAATAAAAGGATTCTAAGTATTCAATGGCCAGCTTCTTTTGATTCATATGAAGAGGTCTCAAAAATACATGAAAACTCTAAAATTATTTCCATTAATGCTTTCTTAGAAAAGGCTAATAAAAGCATGAAATTAATCTCCTCTCTTTCTCACAACCAACTGTAAAATGGCCTCCCTCCTGGACTCTTGTACTTTGACTTCCTCTTTCCTCTTGCTCTGCTTCTCATTCTGTACCTTTTCTAAACTGTTTTACCTTTTCCTTGGCTGCCCTTTTCTAAACACTCCCCTGTCACTAAGTGATGTCCTCTCCTAAGGTCTATCTTGGGTAGAGAAAATGACTAGTCCCATTAGTCCTAGAGTTAAGAACTTGGTGAAGATCTACTTTGCAAAAGCTAACCAAGGACTTTTCAAACACTCATATGAAAAAACAAAGGTTCACTAAAAGATTTAGGATCATTCTAAGAAATTAAAGCTCAGAATTCTGTCTCTATGAATTAGTTACATCCTCATGAGACATAGAATTTCTAAAACTTGGTTAGAAAAATAGGATGAATTGATTACTAAAATAAAATATATGCATTGACAGTTGAACATGGATGGATATGAAAGGAGTGTAAAATAGGACAAAACCTCTTAGCAGCTATCCTTAGTTATTTTCTGTTAAAATTGCCTCTTTAAAATTCAGATGTGCAAACAGAGAAAGGATAAATTTCTCCTTGATTTCAGAGTTCACTTAACTACCCTCTTCTGGGAATACTCCAGTCTTAATAAGGGTGAAGATATCACAGCCTCATTCACTTTTGTTATTTGTTTTAAAGATTTATTTATTTATTATTTATTTGAAAGAAAGAGAGAGAGAGTGTGTGTAAACAGGGAGAGGGGCAAACGGAGAGGGAGAGAATCTCAAGCAGACTCCTCACTGACTGTGGAGCCTGATGCAGGGAGGGATCCCACAACCCTGGGACCAAGACCTGATAGGAAACCAAGAGCTGGCCACTCAATGACTGAACCACCCAGGCACCCCTACTTCTGTTATTGTTATTGTTGTTACGGAATGGCCCACTGGGTGAGCAGTCGTCTGTTGCTCAATCAATAGGAAGTGTACTCAAGGCGGTAGACTTTAAACTTATGATCTAAAATCATGTCGATCCAATAAGAACTCAAGTGCATAGATCAGAATTAAGTTTGAATCCTTAAGCTTCTTTTAGTCTGGCTACCATCCAGAGAATATACCAGACCAACATACCTGGGATTTCAGCTAGGGAAAAAAGGAAGCCTGAAAACCAGGAATGGTCAGGTTAGAATCCTGAATATTCAAAAGAAGTCTGTATAGAAACCCCTGCCACCCCACTTTGTCCATCGCAGTACTTAAGAAGTAGCTGAGAGGAGATGATCCTTCTCTGAGAACAGTTGTATTTAATGACCAAACTTCTTTATTAAGTTGTGTGGACCAAGAGAAGATGAGAGAATAGAGTTAGACTATCAGCTAATTGAGTAGCATCTGCCATAAAAGTCAGATTGACAAACTGCAATGGGTCTAGAAAGCTGAACACATGATACATGTTAATTGCAATGGCCCTATCCATATGGCTGAAATTAACTTAGCTGGAAAAAAAACAAACAAACAAAAACAAAAAAATGGGAAAAAACTCAACACTGGAAAGGCCGCAGATAGCACCAATGCTTGTCAATAGCCAGATGTGGTCAGTCTGACAGAAATGGTCAGAATGCCACATTCCGTGTGATGTTGCCTCCCTCATCTTGTAGCTTCTGGTGGGATCACAAATTTGGCAGGCAGTCATACCCTCTACATCAGAAACATGTTTGTATGTTTGTTTAGTGCCTAGTCTATGATGGTGGGCATATTGCCATGGCCAATGTGGTGAATATATGTGGTGATCTGGTAGTCCAGGTAGTGTGAGCACCGTCAAGAGCTTTGTGCCAGTTGGTCTCATCGGTGAACAGGCCCTCTCTGTGGGCATCTGTGTGAGTTGCCCCAACAGTTCAATCGGCAACCACAATTTGGTTGCACAGTTAATGCCTCCTAAGGCTTGTGTCCCTAATCTATAGTCTCACAATTTGAGTTCCCCCCATGAGGGGAGCAAGTATGCCCTGTTTAGTTCATGAATTTAATTCAACTCACATTTCTTCTCAAACTATATGTGCAGATTGTTTCTAGACAGGAGATGTTAAATACTAAATATTATGTTTGCCTAGAGATATGTACAATTCACACTATTTTCTAGGGAGACCGTAGTTGATATTCTACCTCCAAAATTTTTCCCATGAATATTCAAATTCAAATGTTTGTCAAAATAGTCATATGTATATATTTTTTAGATTTTATTTATTTATTTGACAGAGAGAGAGAGAGCACAAGTAGGCAGAGTGGCAGGCAGAGGGAGAGGGAGAAGCAGGCTCTCCGATGAGCAGGGAGCCCGATGCGGGGCTCGATCCCAGGACCTAGGATCATGACCTGAGCTGAAGGCAGACGCTTAACGACTGAGCCACCCAGGCACCCCCAAATACTCATATTTTTAACAAAACTTTTTCAGTATGAAAAGTTAATAGTTGCCAATTAGGTATCCATTGTGGTAGGAGCTTTAAGTTTACTTATTAGGCACAGTTAATTTACCTACTAATGAAATTCATGGTTCTGTGTCCCTGAAAGTCATGGTCTGAGCTGTTTCACTTCACAAGTGCCTAAGTTAGTAATTAGGAATGAAAAAGGAAAAAAAAAATCTCACTTTGTGCGGTTGAAATTCTAAAAGCCCTATGTATGCTAAGTTAATTATGTAAATTGCCACTTCAAAAAATTGTGGCTTCAAAAAGTAAAAAATGAAAGCTAATATATTGTTTTAAGGAAGAATCCATCTAACAGAAATGACAATTTCTTTATAAAAATAAAGATGTATTTTCTTTCACTGACAAGTTTCTTAGAATCCTAGAATAAACAAGATAAGGGAATAGAATGAGGTTGACTTTATGAGATTTCGGTAGGATAAATATGTTGATTAGGCAACTGAGTAAAAATTCAGTACAGGTCAAATATGCAAATTAGTTTTTCAAAATTTTAATCAGAGATATCTGTATATGAAGTTCAAGTGAAAAGAATCTAAAGCTGTGAGAAAAAAGCCCAGGGCATTTTCTCTGATTGTTTCTACTTCATATATATTTATGTTGTATACTTATAACAGAAATTTTGTATACATATAATGTATTGCCATACGACAGGATTATTCAGTCATATCTTATATAGAAAACTATATAATTTTTATAATTACATGTAATTTGGCCAATTTTAAGCTATCATCAGTATTATATGTCATTAATAACATATTTAAATTTCATCTTTTTTATTTCATAGATCTAATATTTATAGAAGAGAAAAAAACCTCAATATTTTTATATAATTGCATTCTTTTCTCAAAAGAACTGCCACCAAGACTTTTATTCACTATACTTTTATTGTTTGTGCAAAATTGTTCTCCCGTTCTTCAAGGGCCGCTAGAAGTTTCATACATTATTTTGAAAAGCAAAAGAGTAAAATCGACTTGGAGTGTATGATGTTGTTTTTATTCACTGTATGCTATTTTACCATCTCCAGCTCTACACATCAGATCCAAGTCAGACAGACAAAAAGAGAGCAATCATCAACTGAGACATTTTGAATTCTTTCATGGGGTCACCTTTTAAATAAAACCTATTAGTATTCTGTGAATATAGAGGGCACTGTGCTTTCAAAATAGAAGACATGCAAAAGGGACTGAATTTTCAAAGGAGAAGGGTTATCTGCACACATTCATCATCAAAATAGCCAGCTAACAGAAAATAGGGCTGGAAACATCACATGTAACCCTGGACAGCTGTAACTCTGAGTGGGTCCTACGAGGAATGGGATCCACACAGCCATCTGTTCCCAGACATTCCTGACATTCTAGAGTCGATTTGCTACTATCACAAGTCAATTAAGGACATTTGTTTTTAACAGGGCATACAAAAATAGGAAGCAAAATAACATTGAACTGCCAACTTTTTGCTTTGATGGCTCATCCTGGGAATAGGAATGAATGAAAAAAGGGAATTGTGAATAGTATACATTTTGTTTTCTTTTGTAAAGTTATGTGAACAACCCCAACATCTCACAAATGATTCCTCTCTCAAAAAAAAAAAAAAAAGACACAGACATAGGTATTTGAAAAACCCAAAGGGTTACTACTCCATTTTCACAGCTGATTGAACATCAGAAAAATTGGTATATATCAAATTTATATTAACGGTGGCCATTAAGGAAATCATTTTCTTTGTTTCTATAAAGCTGTGTTTATAATTAAAATAAGTTTGGGACACATATGTATGGTTTGCTACTTTCATCTGGGGATTTCAAAACGCTTGCAACATGTTAACATTTTTAAAGGATTGATACATCTGAATTCACATAAAAAGATCATTGTGCTCAGAAAGATCCACTTAAAGACTGGATATCTTCATCAGTGTGTTAATTATAGCAGTATACGCAAGGTGATGAACTTGAAATAATCCTTACTACAGAACCAGCCAGATTTCATAACTTACACTGCAAATGCCCTTTCATGGAACATGTGTGTTCTTGTCTTAAGAGAAAAGTCATTACATTTTAGCATATGAAAGTGCAAATAGTCTCTTCTCTCTCTCTTTTTTAAAGATTTTCATTTATTTATTTGACAGAGAGAAAGAGAGAGAGAGAGCACAAGCAGGGGGAGCGGCAGGCAGAGGGAGAGGGAGAAGCAGGCTCCCCAGGGAGCCTGATGTGGGACTCGATCCCGCGACCCTGGGATCATGACCTGAGCCGAAGGTAGACGCTTAACTGACTGAGCCACCCAGGCGCCCTGTCACTTCTCTTTTTGAACTATGTAATATCATAGGTCATTGACTATGGAAATGACATTGGTAATGGCAGCAGTATGCTGTAGATAGGCAGCACATTCTTTCAAGGATGATCTAGGCATGGAATTTCCACATACACCCCATCTCTCTAGCATTTTATCTGCACCACGTAATAGCACGTGGCTACCAATTTTAAATAAGCTATGTTGCAGAATATCCCTCACATATATAATCACATTTAATCTTTACAATGATCTTATAAGGTAGACTTGGGGCAAAGTGTGGAGCAATCAGGGAGGTATGAAATATAGACAGGAGATACTTTTATTAGATAATAAAGGCTGTTATTGAACATTTAAAAATGAAGTAACTAGTAGATATTTTTTAGTTTAATTCACGTTTGATAATTTGAAGTTATAGGATTTTAGATGCGCATGTAGGAGCAACAATATTATGAGTGCGACTGCCAACTCCTAGCAGCTGATGTCTCAAGATTTTAAAATATTCATTTTCACCTTAGAAAATGTGAATAGACTGAGGCTTGGCAGAGACAACACAACTCACTAGAAAAATCAGCTGAGTAATTTTCCTGTAGAAGAATGTCTACATATTAAGACATGCAACAGAGTTCGGTTAAGTAATATAACATTTTACTGAATTAGGCTAGAAGAATGATATGTATACTTTTGTGTGAGAGTTGGTGAATATAGACAGAGGAATACACAAAATAAGAGGCAAAAGGATTCAAAACTCAATATGTAGCCATAAAAGAAGGTTAAAATATACAATCCTTCCAACACGTATGTGTGTGTATATATATATATATATATATATGTATACATATATAATATGTATACATATATATATATATATATATATCAACAACCAATGGACACAAAGAAAGTTGTTGCAAATTTTAGATTTCTATTGCAAAAAGATCAATACAATTAAGATGTTCCTGAAGCTCCGGAAAGTTTAGTTCTATTAGTATTATAGCAAATTATTAACTGCCATTTCCTAAGAATTCTGCCATTCTTTTTTTTTTTAAAGATTTTATTTATTTATTTGAGAGAGAGAGAATGAGAGAGAACACATGAGGGGGGGAGGGTCAGAGGGAGAAGCAGACTCCCTGCCGAGCAGGGAGCCCAATGCAGGACTCGATTCAGGGACTCCAGGATCATGACCTGAGCCGAAGGCAGTCGCTTAACCAACTGAGCTACCCAGGCGCCCGAATTCTGCCATTCTTAATCCTGAAATGTTTGTTACTAATTAACAATTAAAACTGTTTATGAAGATTCAAGCAATAATATGGTACATATGTACTTCCGAGAATAACACATAACTTTTGCATAACAGTCAGTCCAAGTGTTTGATTCTGGGAAATATAGAAATGCTTCTATAGGGGCACCTGGGTGGCTCCGTCGGTTTAGTGTCTGATTCTTGATTTAGGCTCAGGTCATGATCTCAGGGCTGTGAGATGGAGCCCCATCTCAGTCTCCATGTTAGGCAGGGAGCCTGCTTAAGATTCTTTCTCTCTCTTTCTCTCTCTCTCTGCCCCAACTCCCCCAACCTCTGTCTCCCTCTCTTAAAAAGAAAAAAAATGCTCCTATATTTCTAAGTGGCACCTGGAAATGGAAGGGACAATGTTCTTCTACTGCCCTGGGGAGATAGTGGAAAGTAGGGAGCTCTCAGAGGCTAAAAAGGACATGACAACTCTTTCTGTGCAGCCTTTCTTGCTTTCTGACTGTAATTTCCTTTGGAACCTGGCAAGGATGATTCTCCCCTCAGGGAAATACATTGACTTTAAGAGACTGGGAGGGGGCAACTATGGGTTTATTATTAGACGTGCTTTTCAGAAGTAAAGTTTTTAAAAGTTTCAGAAGGTGGTGTTTAAATTACTCTATAGCTGCAGGGCCCCTGTAGTTTATGTGCTAACCATGTAAGTCTGTTATGAAGCTATTTAATCTGCAATTCACTTTTTTAAAAAAAGGCAATCACCATAGCAACTAACATCAGAAAAGTTTTGTGCTGGCTTTGACACACAAAGTATTTGACAGACAATTCCATATGGATACTAAGTAGCCTCCCTAAACTACGAATACCTGGTTTCAGCAAAGTGAGAGTTAACCCATTACTTTAGTCATTTACTTCTTATCACCTTAGGCAAATAATGAGGGTAGTGAAGTATAAGCAAAGTAAAAACTACTGAATGTTAGCTGAAACACTGCTTTCAGGTGAGATGGAGACCCTTCCTTAAAGTGGCCTTAGCAATTTTAAAAGAAAGTCTAATTTAAGAGATTGAATACTTTTCAGTCATGAAGTATTCTCTGTAAAGAGAATAATTATTTTCCCCACATGAGCACATGCAATGTGATTTCCACATCTAAAAGTCACAGGAATTCTGGAGACGAATTGCTTTTTTTCAGTAGTATAAATATGCTATGTCCATAAGAAACAATTTTTCATCTCAGATCAGCAACACACACACACACACACACAATTTTAAAAACACTTAGTGTAATTTTATCAACAACCAAAAATTCTGAGCATTTTATAGTTTGATAATATACAATACATGATATTTTTTCTGCTTGTAATAGAATTAATAGAAACCATGTTTTGCTATATTTGATTTAAACACAAATATAGCACATTAAACATGTTTAGCTATAAGATTTGTTTTAAACAAAAATTTCCTATATTTTGAAGCTTTACAAAACTATTTTTTTAATTTTCATTTTGAAAGTATGCTTTAATGATGAATTTTTCTTCTTAAATCCTACTTATTTGAATTTGTTCCTGAAAATATTTCAAATCATCAGTTTGTAAAATTATAACAATCTAGATTATAGTTAATGAATAACTAAAATGATAATTTACTTTTCATATTCAATTAGGTTAATTATTCAATATTTATTGACTACATTTTATTATATGTACATGATTCTTCTAGGTAACATAAGGATAATTTTAAAAGATTCTTTATACATATAAAATGCAATATTCTATAAAATAGCTAAATTGTGCAATTCACACAAGAAGAAATAACCTAATCATCTTCAGATCTACTTTGTGTAATCCCAAAGGAAACCTGTTACAACCTGTTTTTATCTTTATATTATATGTGAAATGAAATAATCTCATTTATATTATTTTCCAAGAATCAAATATACCTACATGAAATCACATTTTAAATTGACATATTTGCAGGGTCTTTGAGGATTAAAATTTAGTTTTGGCTTAATTTCCTCTGTGCTAGAGCACTACTTTTCTTCCCTCTGGAAGTTAGCACATGGATTCTACCACTATAAAAGACTCCATCTAGAGACTTCTCCTCTCCATTAAACTCCATCTCAAATCCATTTTAGGCATATAACACCTGCTTTTATTTGTCTGGTTGCACACTTGGCCCTGAGTTACAGCCTCTTCTAAAGCTCAAGATTTGGTTTCTTTTAGACTTGTGAATCTTTGCCTTACATCAGCCAACTGCCTTACTTGATCCCTAACTTCATTTTGGTTCTCATGATCTGAATGTGTTTTTGTATGTGTGTGTGGTTTCTTTTTACATGTTTGTTTATCTATTTGTTTGTATATCTGTCATTCCTTCTATAGTCTGTTGTTTCTTCTGATCCTAAATTGTAGCCGTAGGTCCACACCATGCTTCAACCCGTTTCTTAAGGGTGTGGTGTTTTTCCCCATTGTTAACTCTTGGCCCTGTTTGGCCCATTGTTACATAGATAGAGATCTTACTCTATCACTTTCACTTAGCCCTTTCTGGAGTAGGAAATCTTCATCTGTGATCAAATGACCCTTCATTGAAGAGAAAATTGATAGACTCACAAAATTTATGTACATGTTTTTCATGCATAAACATTTTTACATTTCTTTTGGGAAGAGTTTCATAGCTTCTTTCAGTTTCCTTAAGAGGCTGCTGACACTCTAAAAGTTTAAGGATCATTGCTCTTATTTCTCATTTATATATTCATTTATTCCTTTTATTCCATGTTCAAATAGATACTACATCTTCTACTGGCTTCATTTCCTTTTTTCTTCTCTCTTGCTGGGTATTACATTGAACTCAGTTTTTGACTCTATACTGTCTGCATTAGAGGACCTTCTTCATTTTACAACTTTGGCTACATGTGAACCAAAGAAGACCTCAAAATTTTTGGCTTAGAGCTCAAATATCACCATTTACCTAAAAGGCATCCTCATCAAATTCAAATTAACTAAAATTTTACTCGCTATCTTTTCTCTAAAATTAGATTCTTCCTTTAGTCTGTCAGTTACACTATAATTCTTTTGATCCACTAGGGCACAAAGCTTTGGAAATAAGTCCTCCTTATCCTTCTTTCTCAATTCTCAGGTAGAACCAGCCTGAGACTCTGTTGCATCATACAATATAAACCTCTCACTGTCACCCTCCCTTTCTCTCAGCCCACAATTACTGAAGAAGCTTGTTTAACATTTTCCTACTCTACAACCCATCTCTCAACACTGTTACCAGAATGAACTTTTTAAAACAATGTATCATCGGGCACCTGGGTGGCTCAGTTGGTTAAGCAACTGCCTTCGGCTCAGGTCATGATCCTCGAGTCCCTGGATCGAGTCCTGCATCGGGCTCCCTGCTCGGCAGGGAATCTGCTTCTCCCTCTGACCCTCCCCCTTCTCATGTGCTCTCTCTATTTCTCTCTCTCTCAAATAAATAAGTAAAATCTTTAAAAAAACAAAAAACAAAAAACAAAACAATGTATCATCATTTGCTTTCCATTTTCAGAAAACTTCTCATAGATGCTAACTGTCCTGATGCTAAATCTCACACTTCTAAGCCTATGATTAAGAGGCTCCACAATTTGGTTCAAACTAATATTTCCAAAAGTTACCTCCTCAGTGTTTCACAACTTCTTTATCAACTCTCTTGTCTAAAATCAAACAAAAACTATTCTACAATATACTACATGTAATACTCCTATATTAATATTGTTACTAAAAATGCCACTCTCATCTTTATCAAATTAGGTTCATTATTTCAAAACGCATTTTCAAGTTCAATCAAAGATGAACTGATTTTTCAACATGTTCATGGTATTAATTCTTAAGAGTTACATTAAAAATAAAACCAGACTATTTTTTTGCAAGGTCATTAGGACATTTGAAAGGCATAGAATATTAGAATTATCTTGCCATTTTGTGAATATTCCTGACTAGCATGTGAGGTCCTTAACTGCAAAGATTGTGCTTTTACCATATGTTTGCTAGCCCAGGGATTTCTTAGTTATGGAATTTCATAAATACAGAATAATCTATTTATGAAATAATTGTTTATGATAATTAATGAATAATGTTTTAGTGCAAATATATCCTATGAAATATTTGGTACATACTTATATGAAAAACTACCTTTTTTATCTGAATTCAAATTTTATTTTGTGTCTGTATTTATATTTATTAAATCTGGCATCTTTAGTTTACAAGATTGGTTTTCTTTTTAAGGGGTAACCACTCATATAGAAATTAAAACTAACATTAATGATGTGAAAGTAGAACATTAGATTCAGTGTTTTCTTCTTTTCGCATTTAGAATACAATAGAATATATTGTGAAAAAAATTAAAAATATCTTGAATTTTTGCCCTAAAGTTTAAAGGTTTTTTTTAAATTTATTTGAGAAATAGAGAGAGACAGAGAGAGAGTATGGGCTGGGGGATGAAGCAGAGGGAGAAGCAAGCTCCCCACTGAGCAGGAGCAGAGCTCGATCCCAGGACCCTGAGGTCATGATCTGAAGGCAGTCGCTTAACTGACTGAGACACCCAGGTGCCCCTGCCCTAAAGTTTAAATCTAACTGTCTTCCTCTCATTGATTACAACATACTACAACTCCCCAAATGAGTCAGTGGCTTATTTTTCTTTTTTCCTAAACAGTATTTATTTGTTTTTTCAATCTTTAACATATTATGGAAGGTTGATATGGGCCAGGCACTTTTTTTAAGTACTGGTGATATAGCAGCATATAAGACCAACAAAATGCCTGCTTTAAATGACAAATATGATAATATAAAAAAGAAAATTAAAAAAAATTAGAGAGCAATAAGTGTTATGAGGAAAACAAGCAGGGAGAGGGATAAGAGTTGTACGATCAGGGAAGTTTTATGGAGGAGGCCACAGTGAGTAGAAGCTTGAGTAGAAAAGAGCCATCCAGAGATGGCTGAAGCAAAATCTTAATGGAAGATCAAGATTGACATGCCAGCTAAGGAATGTGACTGGACCTTACAGGGCTGGAGAAAGGTGAATGGTTACAGATGAGGGACAGGTGAGTAGAGGACAGCTCATGTAGGGTTTTATTGGTCATGTTAAATATATTGGGTTCAATATTAAATATTTTAAATACCTGTTAAAAAATATTGCTCTGGAAGTGCCTGGGAGGCTCAGTTGGTTAAGCATCCGACTCTTGATTTTGGCTCAGGTCATGATCTCAAGGTCATAAGATCAAGCCCCATGTCGGTCTCCACACTGAGCATGGAGACTGCTTAAGATTCTCTCTCTCCTTCCCTCACTGCCCTTAGCCCACACACTCTGAAAGAAAGAGAAGGAAAGAAGGAAGGAAGGAAGGAAGGAAGGAAGGAAGGAAGAAAAAAAGAAAGATAGAGAGAGAAAGAAAGAAAGAAAGAAAGAAAGAAAGAAAGAAAGAAAATAATATTGTTCTGAACATGATGTGGAAAATTAATTTTTGAGGGAGAGGGCCAAGAGCAAAACTAGAGCAACCAGTCAGGTGGCTCTTCTAGCAGCCCACTAAAGACATACCACACTGGTGGTGTCTACTGGGGGATGAGAAGTGGAGATGGTGACTCAGATGAATTCAGGATTCATTTTGAGGTCATAACTAACAAATTGTTACTAGAATACTGAAGGCAAGAGGGCAATACAAGATAATTTTTAAGTTTTGATCTGGGTATCTGGATGAATGGGAAAATAGAGAAAGGAGCATGATTAGCAGGACTGAAATGATTCACAAATTCAGACTCAGGGTGAAATACCCATTTCTTTCGCTAGGAGGTCTAGGTACAATCCCATTGTACTAGGGCAAGAGAAAGAGCTCTTGCTGGTGATTATGAACGCTTTTTATCTGTTTCAGAGAATACATCATGGTTGACACCCCCCCCCACAGGTATGATTTCTCAAAGCCAGAGGCCAGTCTTATTATTCATCTTTAGTATAAATTCCTTATATCCTTTATGACAAGTGCCCGTAGATGCTAATTAATAACTTGCAGTTCAATGCCCAGGATGCTCTTTGTGTATACCTGTATCATATTAACTGAGCTCCCATTATTATCTCTAATAATCCTTAACTGTTTCTTTATTCCACACTCTTCCTCTCTAAACTCTGAATTGGCTTTGAGACCTAAACACTGGCTAAAACATTTTTATATTAAGAGATTTTTCCCAACACACTATTTAGTGGATAAAACATATTCACAAACACATATTAAATGAAAGAGATCCACACCTTAGGGAAAGAAATCAAATTTGAAAATAATTGCAAAGACACTTATTTTTTCCAGATCAGGTATATAATGGCAAAGGCCATAATATGAAAGGCAGCTTTTGGCCTGTAGCTCATACTGATATCAGCATGTGAAACTCAGCAGGGACACTGCATTTTGAGCATTAACCAGGTTAATCTGCAGCACAAATACCTTAGCACTCCAATTGAAGGCAGCTTTTTGACCCTTTGTGTCATCTTTTTCTATAAACCATACAGTTCACATAAAGATTCTGTTCTTTCTGATGAAGAGAGGAAGGAAATTCTGTCAGCTAAATCAGTATCTTACTACCGGAAAAAAAAAATAGAAAATTATAAATAACAGTGACAATTTTTCATGATTGGTGAAATGCCATGGCAAAGCAACCCTGATTCTCTCCAGGGCTAGGAAATTCACATTTTATCCTAGACATTCCATTCCAATAATTTCAAGGTTTTGTTGTTTTGTTTGTTTTTTAAGAATGAGGAGTCAATTTATTTTAAGTCAATTTATCATTAAATACCAATGTGCACAGTTTCAAACACTTATAAATATTGTAATTTATAGAAAATTAATGTGATCTTAAAATTATTTGAAGTAATTTAACAATTATTTACAATTAACTCAACTTACCTTTGTAGAAACATAATTATGATTAAAAGTACCCCCATTAGAAAGTAATAATTTCACGGTACCTTTCTATAATATTTTTGTCACTCAAGGGGCCGCTGCATCAAGAAAACCCAAGTAGATTCAATAATTTAGAAACAGCACCATCAGAACTGAAAATGCAAGATACCATTAATTCCAAACAAAACAAAACCTTTTGTACTAATATATATATATTTTACCCATTTTCAGCACTGGTTGAAGAAAATATTAGGCAGCCGTATTTTTTTTTTTAAGATTTATTTATTTATTTATTTGAGAGAGAGGGAATGAGTGAGACAGAGAGCATAAGCCGGGAGGTGGGGGGAGGCAGACGGATAAGCAGACTCCCCACTGAGCAGGGAGCTCGATGAGGGGCTTGGTCATGATCTGAGCTTAAGGCAGACGCTTAACCGACTGAGCCACCTCGGAGACCCAGGAGGCAGTATTTTCTTACTTGTAATAAACAGAAATTAATTTTAAGATTTTAAAAAATTGACATTAAGACACTAGACTAGGTAAGTTTTTATAACATGTAATACTAAATATTTTGAGAAATTCTTGGTTTCACTGGAAGCCATTTCTAATTGCAAACATTTCTTCAGTTGTACTCTGACAGTGGAGATAATTCTCTTTGATCCCAAATAGAAATTATACTAACATATTTAGATACAAAGATATTCTTGGCTTTATTCCTAAGGTTTTCTTCTTCTTACGTGTTTAAACTTTTTTGCTATCTCCTCAAAAGAATCCCAAATATGTCTAAAATTATGTCAAAGGAAGATAACTTTATGTGGGCTAGTGCTTGTTTGAAAACAATATTTACCATACTATTCCACAGGCTTTTTGTCTTTTCCTTTTTTTAAGAAACATATATCCAGCTAAAACAATTAAATAAAAAGGTAAGGTATAAGAAAAATAGTTGAAGTCTCAATAAAGTATATTTTCTTTTATTGACATAGAACATATACTTTAAGTGCTGACTCTTTATGAAAAAGTTTCTCCTTGTAAATATGCATAACTATTGCCCAAAAATGTATACAGTGTTTTTCCCAAAATATTTATACACAAAGTGGTCCACTTAAGACCAGCCCCATTATAACCTACTGAATATACATATATGATGTGCTCTGAATTTATTATTTTATTTTATTTTTTTATTATAATTTATGTTACGTTAATCACCATACATTACATCATTAGTTTTTGATGTAGTGTTCCATGGTTCATTGTTTGATATAACACCCAGTGCTCCATGCAGAATGTCCCCTCTTTTTTTTTTTAAGATTTTATTTATTTATTTGAGAGAGAGAGAGAGAGCACATGAGAGGGGGGGAGGGTCAGAGGGAGAAGCAGACTCCCTGCTGAGCAGGGAGCCCGATGCAGGACTCGATCCCAGGACTCCAGGATCATGGCCCGAGCCGAAGGCAGTTGCTTAACCAACTGAGCCACCCAGGCGCCCAACATCCCCTCTTTAATACCCATCACCAGGTTAACCCATCCTCCCACCCCCCTCCCCTCTAGAACCCTCAGTTTGTTTTTCAGAGTCCATCATCTCTCATGGTTCGTCTCCCTCTCCGATTTCCTCCCCTTCATTCTTCCTCTTCTGCTATCTCCTTCTTCTTCTTCTTTTTTTTTTTAACATATAATGTATTATTTGTTTCAGAGGTACAGATCTGAGATTCAACAGTTTTGCACAATTCACAGTGCTCACCATAGCACATACCCTCCCCAATGTCTATCACCCAGCCACCCCATCCCTCCCACCCCACACCCTACTCCAGCAACCCTCAGTTTGTTTCCTGAGATTAAGAATTCCTCATATCAGTGAGGTCATATGATACATGTCTTTCTCTGATTGACTTGATGTGCTCTGAATTTATAAATGGGCTACCCTCTGTATATAAAATATATAGGCATTTATGTTATATGTACAAAGTAAGAAATATAAAAAGGTGAGATGAAAAGAAAAAAAAAAAGTGTTCTATCCTGTAAGATCTAGACAGAAATTCAGTGTAATTAGTGAGATCATGTAAAATGTACTCTTAATTTATAAATGGGCTACCCACAGTATATAAAATATATAGGCATGTATGTTATACATACAAAGTGAAAAATATAAAAAGGAGAGATGAAAAAAGAAAAGAAAAAGTGCCCTTCCCTAAAAGACCCCGACAGCAATTCAGTGAATCATTGAGACCGTGTAAAATGTCTGGAGAACTGTAGTTTTGGCAAATACCTTTCTGAAAAATATCTAAGCTATGAGAGCACTACATTTCCATCTTAAGAATTTAGTAGCCACTCATTTTAGCTGGTTGGTAATCACGCCTTAGTCAAGTGTGTGTAGTGCAGAGAATCAAATCCTAGACCATCAGCATTTAAGCGTGTTTGATGAAAGATTCCAGTGAAGGACCTGAATTCTTCCTCCATCTCAGAGGGAGTTGGGCATGACGGGATGGCAAAGGAGGGGTCAGCTCCCAAGGTGGCTGGTGCAATCTTAACGCTAGATGTTAAAAAACACTCCAAATGTTTCTATTGCATTCTTTCTGCTGCATTTTCTTTATTTCAAGCCACAGGTCTACTTGGAGGGTTATGCAGCAAGTGGCTAATAAATAAAATCAGAGTCTCTGAAGAGTGTCATCACATTAAAAGACAATCGCTGGGTTGTCTCATTAGGCAAAGAGCTCACATCTTTGGTATCCATGAGTTGCTACCATGTATGGGATACCTGAGATGTACCTTGCTCCAGTTAACATTACCATGCTACTCACTACAAAAAAAAAAAAAAAAAAAAGGGAAAACCACAGAGGATAACCAGGGCCCCCACTTTCCGAAGGCTGAGTTGTAACCCGACCCACTGACTTCATCACAGCTTTCTTCTATGTATGTAACGAGTTTCACTTTCCTCAGCGTTGATCTCGGGTTCAAACCACTCCGTTGTGACCGCTGACAGATCCTCAGATTCAAGACTCCAAACTTCAACTCCTTCTGCAGCCCCTGCCACTGTGGCAACTCCCAGGCCAGTTATGTTGGGCATCAAGGGCTTCACTACTGGGATATACAGAATGTCTCATTGTATCTGCAGAAGGATTTTGTTGGCTGTCATTCCTCTGTCTACCTGCAAATGACTAAGAGGAATTCCACACTCGCGGGTATCCAAAATCTCCCAGGTTTGGAAACAAACAGTTTCTAAAGGAGCAAAAACAATATGGCATTTATTGGTGAACTGAGCGAGCCCACAGATGATCCCTCTCACACTAGGTTCCCAGTAAGGTGCATATAACACTGAAAACGTGGGGATGTAATAGCAGCCATAAGAACCAACTACTTCCTTAGCTATAAGGAAGTTTTTCCATTTCCTCTGAGGTCTTTGTAATTCCAAGATTGTCTCTTAGCCAGCGAATAACAGCACCAGCTATAGGTACAGAGCCTTCCAATGCATAATACACTGGTTTGTCTCTGCTGAGCTTGTAAGCCACTGTGGTCAGAAGGCCATGTTCAGAAAATACATACTTGCCGCCTGTATTACATAATAGGAAACAGCCTACTCCATACATATTTTTGGCTTGTCCATCCTGGAAGCACATTTGTCCCACCAATGCAGCAGACTGGTCCCCCAAACACCCAGATATTGGCACACCTTCTAAGGCCCCAGCTTTCATTAGGCCATAGATCTCAGAAGAACTCCAGACATTTGGAAGAGTTTTCATTGGAATTTCAAAAAATTCTCAAAGCTCTTTATCCCATTCTAGAGAATGAATGTCGAAAAGCATTGTCCTACTTGCATTTGTTACATCCGTGCAATGGACACCTCCATTGGCCTCTCCTGTCAAACTCCAAATAAGCCACGAATCAATACTCCCTAAAAGAACTCTATCTTCTTCAACAGCCTTTTGAAATTTTCTCAATTGTCAAGGAGCCAACAAAGGTTCACTGCAATGAAGTAAGTGCTAAGTGGAAGGCCTGTCGGACTTGACAAAGTTATTATTTCCTGGAATTCTTTTAGTAAAATTCTCAACGGTTTGCTGGGTTCTTAGATCAAGCCACACCACAGCATTGTAGAGAGGTTCTCCAGTTAACTTGTCCCAGACTACAGTGGTTTCCCTCTGATTACTGACACCAGTAGCCTTTATGTTGGAAATATCAATATTGAGTTGTCCAAGTTTCTCACATGTTTTCTCTATACACTCATAGACAGACTGCCGAATTTCCTTAGGGTCTTGTTCCACCCATCTTGGGTGGAAACTCTTGGAAACTCTTGTTTTATTTCCACTTGATGATGACTAAGTAGTTCGGCTGTTTTGGAATTGAACACCAAAAAGCGTGTTGAGCTGGTGCTCTGGTCCACTGCCCCCACCAATGGTCCCAAAACTTTTCTTCATGGCTGCCATGAAACCAGCTTGGGGGTCAGCGGTCTATTGCAGCTGGTTTCCCAGATGACGGTGGCGGGCGCGGGAGGGCAGGCCTCCAGACCTGAAGACAAGGCGACCTGCGACTGCAGAACCCCAATAATTTCAAGGTTTATAAGAAGATGAAAAAACAACATGTTTTTTTTATAGCGTTTTTCTGCGATGGTATTTTAAGTTCCATGAGTAAAATTAACTACAATTACTAATATTTGACATTTCTACCTATATTACCTATTTCATACTTAAAACACCGCATGGCACATATTAATCACCATTTCAAGTTTTCTAAATAAAAATATGTCATTATATAATAAATGCAGGGACATAATTTCTGAGATCTTTCTTTGTATTGATTAACAGATGTAATTATGCCCATTCACATCAGTGAGCCACAGAACCAGTGGTGTGCTGGCAAATATTTAACCCAGTCTCCAAAGATAAGAAAGCCTTAATTTGTAACATTTGACAAGTTCTGTGGTATAAATACACCAACTATGGATGATTTCAAGCCATTCGTGTGATGTCACTGAATGGTATAGTTTGGAGGAAATGAGAATAATCAGTTTTCTTGAACAAGTATGTTCTTGAACTAGTTGTACTATATATACAAGTTGATATGTGATAGTCACCATTGTTTTTATCACAAATCAAAAATCTTAAAAAATAGCAACCTAAAATACCTTTATAATTATGGATTTTCCAAGCATTTGCCCAAAACTGGATTTCACTCCTTTATTACATATTCTGCATTTGCATCTACTCACTGGTTTTTATTCTAGGCTTTTGCCCGCACTGTCTTAGAACTAGATAGGCAAATACAAGGTACACGCACCATCACTGTTCCCCACAATATCTTCGTATGTATCATATACATAACTATAGTCCTTCCTCCTCAGACTTAAATCCATCATCCTTCTCAATACAGCACTCCAGAAAGCCATTTCCAATTAAATATCATTTGACAAATGGTTACAACTGCTTTACCAATCTCTACTTCTAGTTCTGATCATCTACTCAGTATTAACAATGACGAACACTTTCAGAATCCCTTGCAGCACAGAGCAGGGCTCTAAATACTTTATGCATAATAACTCATTTAATCATCCTAATACCATTAAAAAAGTTGTATTTTTAAATCTATTTGAATCTATTTATACAGATAATAATCAGAGGTTAAGTAAATTTTGCTAGTCTTATAAACGGAGAGCCTGGAATCAAAACCAGACATTTTGACAATCTTACTTCACTTTGAAATCAAGATTTTCATGTCCTTTCTTTTAAAATATTTTTTTCTAGAGGACTTTAATATCCACATCTGCCTGGATTCTCCTGAAGTCCCTGTTCTACTGGCCTTCATCAAGCACATCTATTAAGATGATTATCACACTGTGTCTCTCATTACTTTGAGCAAAATTGAAAGCTGTATCATACTTTTATGTTGTCCAGTTCAAGACTATAAGATCATTTGTCTTCATCAGATTTTGAGTCCTAAGCACTGAACTGAATTTTCCTAAGAAAGCAACAGAAAAGCTAGACTGGCTATTGTTTCATTTCATGCTCTATCTACCTAATTGTGTTACTGTTATATTTTTTTAGGCATGATATAAATTAAGTACTACTTTTCTAATCCTTAATTAATGTTATTCTGTATTTCAAAGTAGCATAAGTGCATGCTTTCATTTTTATGTTTTTTGACTTATATTGATTGTGTTTACTTTATTATAATTTAAATATCATTATATCATTATATACCTAACAAGGTGTTTATGTACAAATACATAATGTATGATTTCTTCCTTTGAAGAAAATGAAAAAAAATTAAAAAAATTTAAAAGTAGGAAAATTAGAGATCAGTGGTGAATTGAAAAATGTTCTATAGGTACAGTAGTTTTAGATAATATTGAGTAATTTTTAGAGCATCTATTTCAATTCTTCTTTACTATTCATCATTCTGAAATTTAAGAATGTTTTAAGCACTCAAGTCATCTAAACCAGATGTTTTTGGGTATAATGTATAATATATAATGTAGTATATGTTAAATTAATATATGAGATATATAATATATTACATATATAAATATATATCTTTCTCTATATATGTCCCTTATCCTACAGCCTCACTCTTGAATTCTTTTTTTTTTTAAAGATTTTATTCATTTGAGAGAGAGAGAGACAAAGTTAGTGACAGAGAGCATAAGAGAGATGAGCTAGCGAGTACAAGCGGGGAGGAGAGGGAGAAGCAGGCTCCCCGCTGAGCAGGGATCCCAATGTGGGCTCCATCCCAGGACCCTGGGATCATGACCCGAGCCGCGGGCAGACACTTAACCAACTGAGCCACACAGGCGCCCTCGCTGTTGCATTCTTTCCCATCTCTGGGATTTTTTTTTCTCGTACGGATATTATTGGAATTAGGTGTGATATTAATAATCCATCTTAGAAAATGATTTTTTTTTTTTTTGCAGTGGGCTGCATTTTTTGGTTGTTCCTTTTGAGAAAATGATCAGCGTCCTGATGTAGTTCTAAGTCATCATCTGAAAAAAGCCATATGTCTACCATCCAGATGTGTGCTCTCTTACAGGGCTTTCATTCCATCAATCCTCTCGCCCATCAGAAAGATTGGCTCCCAACAGTTCAATATACTGAACACAACATTTTACTAAAAGATACACATAATTAGCTACTAGAAGAAAACTGACTTTTACCCTAGCCAGGGTATGTTAGAGAATACAAATCTATCTTCAAGTCATGATAAATTTTAAAATAACATATATGCTATATCTTAATATAGTTAGAATGCCATTTCTTTTTTATCCTGTTTATGAGGAGAAAAATCATAACATATTGTGTAGGAAAATTTTAAGAAATTTAAGAAATAAAATATCTACTTTATCTTGCTTCATTCTCCAATTATACCTTTTCATTATTATATATGTAATGGAATTCTGGTGCAAGTATATTGTGATGGAATTATTTCTGCTTCTTTATTTCTGAAAAGTTATTTATTTTGCCTTCATTTAAATATATATTATACACATATGTATATATACAAACACACACACACACATTTTTTTTTTTTCCGGAAAGAGAATTCTAGGTTCCTAGATATTTTTTCCCTATCAATACTTTAAATATGTTCTTCTTAAACTTTATGGTT
Organism: Neomonachus schauinslandi; assembly: GCF_002201575.2. Taxonomy (NCBI): domain Eukaryota; kingdom Metazoa; phylum Chordata; class Mammalia; order Carnivora; family Phocidae; genus Neomonachus; species Neomonachus schauinslandi. The sequence continues at coordinate 76,310,768 of NC_058413.1, read as the reverse complement.
CTGACAAAGCATCTGCTTCTATTCTGGTTTTTGCACCTTTATATACAGCATGTCATTTTTAAATAGCTATTTCTAATTTTCCTTTTATTATTGGTTTAAAGCAATTTGATTATGATGTGCATAAATTTAATATTCCTAATGTCTCTTTTGCTTAAGGCTTATTAAGCTTTTTGGACTTGCAAGTTCATATTTTTCATTAAGTTTTAAATATTTTCAGATGATATTTCTTAAAATAATTTTTCTATCCCTTCTCTTTCCTTCTTTCAAGTACTATAATTATACATATATTAGGTTCAGATCCTACTGAAACTGTATCAGTGTTGTTGAGTTTTTACTCCTCTGTGTTATATCTTAAATAATTTCTACTTCCATATTTTAAAGATCATTAATCCTTTTTTCTACTATGTCTAATCTGATTTTTTAACCACAAGTCAGTGGTTTTAAAAGTTTCAGATGTTTTCTAAAATTTTATAAAATTCTGAATTAAGCTTTTTTGCAAATATCTTTCATATCTCCATTTTATATACTCCAGTTTTCCTGTATCTTCTTGAATATCTAAAACATAATTATAACTAATGTTGATGTTTTACTTATCATCTTAAATATTTATTCTATAATCAAATATTTATGTGTCAGTTTCAATAGTTTTTTTTTCTTTTTTTAAAGTTGTAGTTACCCACTTCTTTGTGTGAGTGGTTAAATTTTTTTTTTACATGATAACAATTGAAAATTTTATCCTTATGGATAATGGATATTCTCATATTAATTTAAATATTTTTCAGGGTTTTTTTTTTCTTGGATGCACTTAAGTTACTTGGAAAGAGTTTGATCTTTTGAGATATTTCCATGGGGTATTTAAGACAGGACCAAAACAACATTTATTCTAGGGCTAATTTTATTCACTATTGAGACAATAGCCTTCTGTATAGTCTGATGACCTGTGTTTACAAGTCTTTCCACTTTGATAGAGAGGAACAAGAATTCTTGCTTCTCTATTTGAGCCATAAGGATTGTTCTATCCACTTCTTTCAGATTTTTTTTTATTCAACCTTGGATGGTTTCTCTACATACATGTATGTATTTGTCAGCACTCTGAAAACTCAAAAGTACTCTCTAGAGAACTCCATAGTAGTTTCTTTCTCCCTCACCCCACCACTCCCTCGTTCTCCTGTATAAGTCTCTTCTTTCTCGTCCTCTGCCATGCCATGTAAACTCTAACTGCTTTGTCATCTCTAAATCCCAGCTGTGTTTCCTCAAATCAGGGAGATGATCAGGCACTGCCTGATGATTTACTCTCTGCACTGCAAACTGAAAATTCTCCAAGTACTACAAGTACTAAACTAGGGCAATCATAGGATATTTCTCATTTGTTTCCCTCTCAGAAATCACTGTCCTGTGTTACCTGTTGTCCAAACTGTGAAAGCAGTTCTTCTATATATTTCCTTATTTTTTTAAGCTGTTGTATCAAGACTGGCCTGAATTGGAAATACTGGAATATTTTCTGTATAAGAGCTTCAGATGTATTTTTTAAGTTTTTATTTTAATTCCAGTTAGTTAACATGCAGTGTTATTTTAGTTTCAGGTATGCAATATAGTGATTCAACACTTCCATACATCACCCTGTGCTCATCACAAGTTCTCTCCTTCATCCCTCTCACCTATTTCACCCATCCCCTCCATCCACCTCCCCTCAGGTAACAGCAGTTTGTTCCCTATAGTGAAGACTCTGTTTCTTGTTTTGTCTCTCTCTGTCTCTCTTCTTCTTCTCTTTGCTCATTTGTTTTGTTTATTAAATTCCACATATGAATGAAATCACATAATATTTGTCTTTTTCTGGCTGACTTATTTTGCTTAACATTACACACTACAGCTCTATCCATGTCATTACAAATGTCAAGATTTCATTTTTTATGGCTCAATGATATTCTGTTATCTGTATATACCACTTCTTTATCCATTCATCACTCCATGGACACTTGGACTGCTTCCATAATTTTGCTATTATAAATAATGCTGCTATAAGCATAGCAGTGTATATAACACTTTAAATTAGTATTTTTGTATTCTTTGGGTAAATACCCAGTAGTGCAATTGCTGGGTCATAGGGCAGTTCTATTTTCAACTTTTTGAGGAACGTCCAAACTGTTTTCCAGAGTGACTGCACCATTTTGCATTCCCACCAACAGTGTAAGAGGGTTCCCCTTTCTCTGCATCTTCGCCAACACCTGTTGTTTCCTGTGTTGTTGCTTTCAGTCATTCTATCAGGTGTGAGGTGATATCTCATTGTAGTTTTGATTTGAATTTCCCTGAGGATAAGTGACGATGAGCATCTTTTTATGTTTCTATTGGCTATCTGGATGTCTTCTTTGGAGAAATGTCTGTTTGTGTCTTCTGCCTCCCTTTATCAGCTTTTTGGGTGTTAAGTTGTATAAGTTCTTCATATATTTTGGATGCTATCCCTTTATTGGATATTTCATTTGCAAATATCTTCACCCATTCCATAGGTAGTCTTTCAGTTTCAATGACTGTTTCCTTTCCTGTGCAGAAGCCTTTTATTTTGATGTAATCCCAATGGTTTAATTTTGCCTTTTGTTTCCCTTGCCTCGGGGGACCTTTCTAGAAAATAGTTGCTATGGCTCATGTCAGAGAAAGTACTGTCTGTGCTCTCTTTTAGGATTTTTATGGTTCCAAGTCTCAGATTTAGGTCTTCAATACATTTTGAATTTATTTTTGTGTATGGTGTAATAAAGTGGCCCAGTTTCATTCTTTTGCAAGGGCTTGCACATAGTTGTAGCTTCATTTCTGGATTTTCTATTATTTTCTATTAATCTGTGTGTCTATTTTTGTGCCAAGACCATACCGTTTTGATTACTACAGCTTTGTAATATAACTTGAAGTCCAGGATTATTATGCCTCCTTGCTTTTCTTTTCTTTTTCAAGAGTGCTTTTGTTATTCATGGTCTTTTGTGGTTATATGAATATTTTAGGATTGTTTGTTCTAATTCTGTGAAAAGTGTTGCTGGTATTTTGATAGGGATTGCTTTAAATGTGTAGATTGCTTTGAGTGGTATATACAGTTTAACAGGTCATTCACCTCTTTGGTTAGGTTTAGTCCTAGCATCTTATTATTTCTGGTACAATTGTAAACGGGATAGTTTTCTTAATGTATCTTTCTGCTGACTGAGTTTTGATGTATAGAAATGAAACAGGTATCTGTACATTGATTTTATATCCTGCAACATTACTGAATTAATTTATCAGTTCTAGTAGTTTTTTTTTTTTTTTTTTTTTTTTTTTTTTTTTTTTTTTTTTTTTTTTAAAGATTTTATTTATTTATTTGAGAGAGAGAATGAGAGACAGAGAGCACGAGAGGGAAGAGGGCAGAGGGAGAAGCAGACCCCCCGCTGAGCAGGGAGCCCGATGCGGGACTCGATCCCGGGACTCCAGGATCGTGACCTGAGCCGAAGGCAGTCGCTTAACCAACTGAGCCACCCAGGCGCCCAGTTCTAGTAGTTTTTGGTGGAGTTTTTTGGATTTTCTGTATAGAGTATCATACCATCTGTGAATAGTGAAAGTTTTATTTACTTCTTCCTTACCAATTTAGATGCCTTTTATTTCTTTTGTTGTCTAATTCCTGTGGCTAGGACTTGCAGTACTATGTTGATTAAAAGTGGTGAGAGGGGCCATCCTTGTCTTGTTTCTAACCTAAGGGGAAAAGCTCTTTGGTTTTTTTTGTTGTTTTTTTTTTCTTAATTAATTTATTTATTTGTCAGGGAGATAGAGAGAGAGGATGAACAGGGGGAGCAGCAGGCAGAGGGAGAAGCAGGCTCTCCGCTGAGCAAGGACCCTGGATTCAATCCCAGGACCCTGGGATCATGACCTGAGCCGAAGGCAGACACTTAACTGACTGAGCCACCCAGGCATCCCAGAAAAGCTCTCAGCTTTTCCGCAATAAGGATGTTACTTGTGAGTTTTCCATATGTAGCCTTTCTTATGTTGAGGTATGTTCCCACTGAACTTACTTTGTTGAAGGTTTTTATCATGAATGCATGTCGTACTTTGTCAAATGCTTTTTCCACATCTATTGAAATGGATCTTATCTTTTCTCCTGTTGATGTGATGTCTTAGGGTGATTGATTTGTGAATTTTGAATCACCCTTGTTTTGGGGGAATAAATCCCGCTTGATCATGATGAATGATTTTTTTTTTCATGTATTGTTGGATACATTGTTAGTGTTTTGTTGAGGATTTTTACATCTGTGTTCATCAGAGATATTGGCCTGTAGTTCTTTTCTAGGAGTGTCATTATCTGGTTTTGGTATCAGAGTAATGCTGGCTTCATAGGATGAATTTAGAGTTGTCTACTTTTTGGAACAGTTTGAAAAGAATAGTTATTAGCTCTTCTTAAATGTTTGGTAGAATTTGCTTGTGAAGCCATCTGGCCCTGGATTTTTGTTTGTTGGGATGTTTTGATTACTAGTTCACTTACTTTGCTGGTAATTGGTCTGTTCAAATTTTCTATTTCTTCCTGTTTCAGTTTTGGTGGGTTATATTTCGTAGAAATTTACCCTTTTATTCTAAGTTGTGCAATTTTTTTTAAAGATTTTATTTATTTATTCATAAGAGACAGAGAGAGAGAGAGGCAGAGGGAGAAGCAGGCTCCCTGCTGAGCGGAAAGCCCGATGCGGGACTCGATCCCAGGACCCTGGGACCATGACCCAAGCCGAAGGCAGACGCTTAACCATCTGAGCCACCCAGGCACCCTCTAGGTTGTGCAATTTTTTATCCATATAGTTTTTCATAATATTATTTTATGATTGTTTGTATTTCCGTGGTGTAATTTGTTACTTCTTCTCTCTCATTTGCAATTATATTTATTTTTGTCCTTTCTCTTTTTTTCTTCTGAAGTCTGACTAGAGGTTTATCAGTTATACAGATTTTTTCAAAAAACCAACTCCTGGTTTTATTGATCTGTTGTATTGTTTTTTTTTTTTTTTTTTCTTAATCATTTATTTCTGCATTAATCTTTATTATTTTCTTCCTTCTGCTGTTTTTAGGTTTGTTTGTTTGTTTGTTTTATTCTTCTAGCTCCTTTAAGTGTAAGGTTAGGTTGTTTATTTGAGATTTTTCTTGCTTCTTGAAGTAGGCATGTATTGCTATAAACTTCCCTCTTAGGACCACTTTTGCTGTATCCCAAAGCTTTTGAAACATTGTTTCCATTTTCATTTGTTTCCATGAATTTTTTTTTAAATTTCTTCTTTTATTTCCTGGTTGACCCATTCATTATTTAGTAACATGGTATTTAAACTCTATTTATTTATAGTCTTTCCAAAGTTTTTCTTGTGGTCAACTCAGCTTCTAGTTTCATAGCACTGTGGTCAGAAAATATGCATGTTATGACCTCAGTCATTTTTAATTTGTTGTGATTTGTTTTGTGGGCTAATATATGATCTATTTTGAGAATGTTCCATGTGCACTTGAAAAGAATGTGCATTCTGCTGCTTTAGGATGGAATGTTCTGACTATATGTGTTAAATCCATCTGGTCCAGTATGTCATTCAAAGGCATTGTTTCCTTGTTGATTTTCTGTTTAGATGATCTGTGCATTGATGTAAGTAGGATGTTGAAGTTCCCTACTATTTATTGTGTTATTATTGATTAGTTATTTTATGTTTGTTATTAACTTCTATGTATTTGGGTGCTCCCATGTTGGGTGCATAAATATTTAGAATTATTATATCTTCTTGTTGGAATGTCCTCTTTATTATTCTATAGTGTCCTTCTTTGTCTCTTGTGACAGTATTTGTTTTAAAGTCTATATTTTCTAATATAAATATTTCTACTCCAACTTTCTTTTTTTTTTTTTTAAAGATTTTATTTATTTATTTGAGAGAGAGAGCACATGAGACAGGGGAGGGTCAGAGGGAGAAGCAGACTCCCTGCTGTGTAGGGAGCCTGATGCGGGACTCGATCCAGGGAGTCCAGGATCATGACCTGAGCCGAAGGCAGTTGCTTAACCAACTGAGCCACCCAGGCGCCCTACTCCAACTTTCTTTTGACATCCAATTATATGATTAGTGTTCCCCAATCCTCTCACTTTCATTCCACAAGTGTCCTTAGGTCTAAAATAAATCTCTTGTAGGCAGCATATAGATGGGTCTTGATTTTTTATCCATTTTTGTCACCCTGTCTTTTGATTGGAGCATTTAGTCCATTACATTCAAAGTAATTATTGATAGATATGTATTTGTTGCCATTTTATTACCTGGTTTGTCATTGTTTCTTAAGATTTTACCTGATTCTCTCTTGTCTTTCTCTCTTTCATGGTTGCTCATTTAGTTAGTGATATATTTGCATTTCCTTCTCTTTATTCTTCACATATTTATGAGTGGTCTTTGATTTGTGGTTACCATTTGGTTTGTATATAACATCTTCTGCATATAACAGCCTATATTAAGTTGATGGTCATTTAAATTTGGACCCATTCTTTTCTCCCCTTCTCATGTCATATTTTACATCTTTTTATTTTGTGAGTTCTTTGACTGATATTTTATGAAAATATTCATTTTTACTGCTTTTGTGTTTCTAACTTTCATACTGTCACTATTGGCCTTTCCTTTCCACTCAATAAGTCCCCTTTAATATTTCCTGCAGGGTTGGTTTAGTGGTCATGAACTCTTTTGGTTTTTGTTTCTCTCTCTCTTATCTTTCTGTTCTGAATGATAACTTGTTGGATAGAGTTCTTGGCTGCAGATTTTTCACTTTCAGCATTTGAATATATCATGCCACTTTCTTCTGACTTATAAAATTTTTGCTGAAAAATTCCCTGATAGCCTTATGGGGTTTCCTGTGCATGTTACTGTCTTCTTTGTGTTACTGCTATTTATTTATTTATTTATTTATTTATTTATTTATTTATTTTCGTTCTTGCTATATTTTGTCATTTTAATAATAAGTCTTGGTGTGGATCTGCTTTTGTTGATTTTGTTGGGGTTTCTCTGTGCCTCCTGGATCTGGATATCTGTTTCCTTCCCCAAATTAAGGAAGTTTTCAGCTATTATCTCTTTAAATAAATTTTCTGTCCCCTTTTCTCTCTCTCCTTCACCTGAGACTTCAATAATGGAAATGTTATTACATTTGATGGAGTCCATGAGTGCCCTGTCTATTCTTATTTTGCATAATTCTTTTTTCTCTCTTTTGTTCAGCTTGATTACTTCCCATTACTCTATCTTCTAGGTCATTATTTCATTCTTCTGCTTCTTCAAGCTTGCTGTTCATTTCATCAAGCATATTTCTCATTTTATTTACTGAGCCCTTTATCTCTGTTATTTTATTCATTATCTCTGTGTTAAGGGTCTCCTTCATGCCTTCTACTTTTTTCTCAAGTCCAGTGCATATCTTTGGGATCATTACTTTAAATTCTCTATCAAACATGTTACTTATATCTCTTTTGCTTAGATCCCTGGCCAAGCTCTTGTCCCGTTCTTTCATTTGGGACAATTTCTGCTGTCTTCTCATTTTGTCTAAGTCTCTGTGCCAGTTTCTCTGTGTTAGGAAAGTCAGCTATGTCTCCTGTTCTTTGGGCTAATGGTCTTATGAGAAGAGGTCCTGTAGTGCCCTGCAGCATAGTGCCGGCTACTCCCCAGGGCCTCTGCGGTTGTGTCCTGGGCACTTTGTCTTTCAGGACAATCATCTCTAGAAGCTCTCTTTGCCTCTTGTGGGCAGTGTTTGGTCCCTGGCCTGAACAGGTGCATTTTAACTAGATGTGCTGTGCTGTGCTTTTGAAATGAGACCTGTCTCCACCACCACAGGAAAAGAGGCCCTGCAAACCTTTTGGGTTAGGAGATATGGTGTGGGCACAAGTTTGGGCCTGTCTTCTGAGAGAGGGGGCCCACAGTGCTGGGACTGAGGCAAGCATAACTGGGAAGGGTGGTTTCACTCAATGGTGGGGAGCAGAGCTTGGTGTAAGCAAGTTAGGTAGTGAGTCTTGTTGCTCTCCTGGCTCCTACAGGTGACTCTGTTTATGCTGAGAAGCAGGGGAGAGAGATGGCACCTTTCAGTTCCTTTGTTCCCAGAGGGATCTCTCCATGAATGCTACCTGTCTGCAACAAGCTCAGAGATGAACAAATAACCTCCCACTGTGTGCCCCCTGAATTTTTCAGATAACTGTTTCCATGCTGTATGTCCACAGGCTGTTTGCCTTGTCTACTCTCCAAGAGCAGGCCAAATGCCTCCAGGCTCTCCCTGAGCCAAGCCCATTGACCTTTGAAACTCCAGGTTTTAAGCCCTGCTGGTTGCCAGAACTCAAGATATATGGTTGCTCTGCTTTCCAAGCCCATTTCTATGGGGATTCATCTTCCCTGTGTGGGCTTCCCTGTGTGCTAGTCTGTCTCTTACCTTCTCCAGGACCACAGCTCCCTCCCCATTGTGGGGACTATGATCCATTTCTCTCCCAAACATGTCTCCACACTTCCTACATTCTTCGATGTGGCTTCTTCTCTTCCTTTAGCTGTGGAGTTTTTCTGCCTGTCTTTTGGTCAATTTCTGGGGTATTTAGGATGATTTAATAGTTATCTAGCTGGATTTGTGGGGATCATGCAAACCTAGGATCCTCCTACTCTCAAAAAAAAAAAATCCTCCTATTATCTTCCAAAAAAAACCTGTTTTGTTTTGTACATTCAAAGTTAATTAATCAGTGTATGTGTGTATGAAAAAGAAACTATTATATATATATGTATAAATATATTTATATGTATATATAAGTATATATTTATCTGAGTTAAAACACAAACACTGCTGTCAGATTGTTCATAGTCTAAAAGCAAAGACAGACAAATAAATAAATACATTAAAAGATCCATCAAAGCGTACAACTTCTGCAAGGGGCCAATAAGAGCCAAGAAATGGATTTGACATTTCATTGGTAAGAATAACAGTTCTGGCAGCTCTAACAGTAACAACAACAACAACAAAAGAAACAGAGGTTTTTCCCAATAAAATTTTATTTCTCATTCCAGTCACAATCTTACATATATCAGATTAATACTTTTGGATGTCTGTCTTCAGTTAATGGAAGGCCTAAAATTTCTCTATCATGGCACACCACCTCTCAGAATTCATTTCCAGCAGTATGAGTGTGAGAAAGAGGATTAGCCAACATCTCTTGGGAAATGATAACAGCCAAAACTCAAATTAGTATATGTCACATTTAGTTACATCAGTTAACTAAATGCCTTTGCCTGACCTGGACCTGACTGCATAGGTGGTCTGGGAAATAACTTTATGTGTACTCAGGAAAAGTACACAGGATTGGGAGTATTAGCTGATGTTTGCCACAAGCCTATGTGAATGACTAAAAAATTCCACTTTATTAGAATGGGTATAGATAAGGAAAGAAGCAATTTGTAAATAAAATGATTCAGTGCTCTGACATCCCAACAGAAGCCTTCAGAATATATGGACTAAACAATGTGGTATTCTTTTAGTTTATTGGAAAAGCAATGGTAATTATGAAAGATAAATTTGGAAAAATTCATGTTAGAGAAATATGTGAGGTCATCAAGGAGAATATGAGTTAAGTGAGCAGAGTTTTGCAAGTTTTTGCTTTCTGTGGTGGTACAAAGTGATTAAGTCATTAATCCAAATATTTCACAAATGGAAAGTATGAAAGATGAGAATCAAAGTCAGTTTCAAAAGGAAGAGACATAGAGCTTGGTGATAAATAAAAATGTAGGATAAATAGAAGGGAGAATTTCAAAATAGCCCCAAAGTCAACTGAAGCAAAATCCTTAGGAAGAACAGTGACCATGTACATATATATATAGTACTCCCTGGGCAAACTTAAAAAATTGGAGGATTAAACCAAGTTTTATTGGTAATAAAAGTAATGATGTTATACATTTTGCCTCAAAATCATATGAATAGAAGATCAAGGGAACAAAAGGAGAAAAGAGTGTCATAGGTGAAATGAGTTTGCTTTTCCAGAGTAGAAAAGAATCCCTTAGATCATTTAAGGATTCTGTATCAGTGGTTTATATATCTTTCCGGTGTACTGTTGCCACGTATTGAAAAGTGTCGAACTATAAAATCATTTAAACAGCACAAGATTAGGAGTTAAAATCCTGTATGTGACTAACTAGTCACAGGAGTATTTAAAGAGAAGTGGAAATGTCAAGAACATAAATTAGCTTTCACTTCAGTGGAAGTCTTGACAAATGCAAGAACATAAATTTTGAACATGGGAGGAAAATTCCCTTTAGCAAACATTAACGGCTTATTAATGTCCTATCCTTAAACATGAGAGTGGTCTATCTGAATACAAAGTATATTAGTATTAACTGAAATATCTTCCTGCTATTTACAACTATCAACCAACACACAACACATTTGCACAGATGTGCAAAAAAAAGTATATGTAGATAATCATGTGAATCTATGCTTGACAATATTTGTTTTTTATTAGAAGTTCCTGTGATCTACTTGTAAATAATAGCTGCCATTTTATTGAACATGACTTTATGCATACTTACTATATATATTATACATATAGTATTTCCTTTCATTTAATCAACACAACTACACTATTTTACCACTGAGTTGATTAACATTTTGATGAAGATTAGGAAAAGTGTTTTGCTATTGGAATAGTAAGCATTAACTTTTGAACATGAATTCAAACAACTTTCACAGGCTATGTGAAAGGAGACGGGAAATTGAAAAGCCTATTGTTTGCAATCAGGAGAGTTTTTCTAATAAAACTTAACTGAGAATATATTATTTCTCTTAAAACAAATTAAATAAATCTTCCCTGTAATTGAAAAAGAAATAAAGAGGGGCGCCTGGGTGGCTCAGTCGGTTAAGCGGCTGCCTTCGGCTCAGGTCATGATCCCAGGGTCCTGGGATCGAGCCCCACGTCAGGCTCTCTGCTCAGTGGAAGCTTGCTTCTTCCTCTTCCTCTACCTGCTGTTCTGCCTACTTGTGCTCTCTCTCTGTCAAATAAATAAAATCTTTAAAAAAAAAAAGAAAAAGAAATAAAGAGAATAACATAGACCCAAGGATTTTAATAGAGAAAAAGATATAATAGGGGAATGAGGTTAGTATTGTTCTTGAAGGCTTATTTTGCATGTATGTTACTATTGCATAGTACAAGCAAGGTGGCAAGCAAAAATATTAGAAAGACACCAGTGAGGTCTTTGGTCCTATGGTCACTTGGCTAGTTTTAAGAATTATCAATGAGCCAGGTGGTTTTAGAGCTGACATGAGATACTCATAACCAGGGAGGAAAAGAGCTTTGAGAAATTGATTGTAGAAGGGAATATAAAAAAATTCAAGATAGTGAAATGTATTGCTTATTGTATCATTGAGCAAATTAATCCTCATGTATATTAATAGACTGTACAAAGTATAATACGTCTGAGATAAAAAATTTTACAAATTTCCTGAATTAGTAGAGATAAATGTGTAGGATATAGAGAGATAGGAAAAGCAGAACAGAAAACATATACTGGTAGCAACAAGAAAAACAGTTATAGGTTTGCATACTGATATTTATATTTCCTTAAGACCTTTTTTAATGTAATTTTCCTGCGGAAATATTCATATAGAAAAAAAATAGCTATCTGGGTAAGAATAAATGGGGGGTTGAAAATAAATGATTTCAGTCCAAATGTTAGAAGTATGATCAAGACCAAGGCTGAAATTAATTTAATTACCATAAGACATTCAAACATCAGGCCTTATTATTATAATAATATTATAGGGTATATTGGAGATATCAAATAAAAATAAAGTTATCTAAATTATGTCAATACTGTGGAACATTTATTACAGAGAATAACAGATTAAGGTACTAAATATGAATTTCTGATTACTTTAACATCCTTAACTTATGTACAAAGTAAATATTTCCAGGTTTTCAGAAAACAGTGTCCAATGGAAATGTAAGGTATGTTAATATTGTAAAAGTTTGAAGATTTAAATAACAGGAAATTATTGGGAAATTATATTTAAAACATCATTTCATGAAAGGAAATTCTCCCTTTTAACCAAGAAAGACATAAGGATAATTTTAAAGCAGAAAAATAAATTATTTTAACAATTACTCATTCACTAGTGTTTATTTTTACTGTCTCTGAGAACACATAGTTTGTAAGACTTATCAAGATGGAAGGGGGTGCAGAGCAAGATGGCGGAGGAGTAGGAGACTTGGATTTTGTCTCCTCTCAGGAATTCAGCTGGATAGGGATCAAACCATTCTGAACACCTACAAACTCAACAGGAGATCGAAGAAAAGAAGAGCAACAACTCTCTCATCAGAAAAGCGACCACTTTCTGGAAGGTAGGACGTGAGGAGAAGGGAATCCGAGGCGATATTTGGGAGGATAGACGGTGGGGGAGGGGCCTCCGTCAGCCGCTTCTGGCAAGTGATAGAGCCGTGAAGCACAAAATCGGAACTTTTAAAACTCTGCTCCGCCGAGGGACGTCACTCTGGTGGCTAAGCGGGGGATGGAACCCTCCGGGACAGTGTGGTCTCAGGACCCTCGGGGTCACAGAAAGACCAGGGGTGCCTGAGTGTGGCAGAGCTCCCAGGTAATGGAGCAGAGAAGCCGGCTGCAGAGGCAGAGCCCAGGCGCAGGCTCTCAGCTTGGGGTTGCCATAAACCGTGATCCACGGCACATTCGGGCCACTGCTCCTCCAGCAGGGACCCAACAAGCGGCAGATCCGGGGAGACTCACCTTCCTCCCCCAGGAGGAGCCACACAGGAGTGCACCGCAGGGATCGGCTGGGTTTGGAGACTCCACACGGGGTCGGGTGCAGAGATAGAAACGCGCGGTCACAGGCCGGGTGAGCACGGAGTGCGGCCGGAGACCGGGGAGACGGGAGTGACTGACGGCTTTTCTCTGGGGGCTCACTGAGAAGTGGGGCCCCGAGTTCTTGGCTCCTCTTGGGCAGAGATTGGGAGGCCGCCATTTTCACTCTCCGCCTCCAAAGCTGTACGGAAAGCTCGCAGGGAACAAAAGCTCTGGAGAGCAAACCCGAGCAGATTACTTAGCCGGGAGGGGGCAAGGGCGGGGCAATTCTGCCTCCGGCAGAGACATTTGGAAACCAGGGCAACAGGGCCCTCCCCAGAAGATCAGCAAGAACAGCCAGCCAAGACCAAGTTTACCGATCAATGAGAACAGCAGAACTCCAGCGCTAGGGGAATACTGCACATAGAATTCATGGCTTTTTTACTATGATTCTTTAGTCTTTCAAAGTTAATTTTTTTTAACTGTCTTTTTTTCTTTTTTTTTCTTTTTGAATTTTCCTTTTTCCCTTTTTCAACCAACATCTTATCAATTCCTTTTAAAAAAAATTATTTTTCATTTTTAGAGTCATATTCTATCCCTTCATAGTAGTTACCCGTATTTTTGGCTTATATATATAGGTTGTTCTCTTTAAAATTTTGAGATAGTTTCTTCTAACAGATTAAAATATACCCTAAATCTCTAGTATATGGTATTTTCTAATCCCCGGCCTGATCACATCCTCTCCTTTTTTTTTTTTCTTTTTTTAAATCCTCTTCTTTCTTTTTTCAAACAACTTCTTACCAATTCCTTTTATAAAATTTTTTATAATTTCCATCTTTACAGTCATATTCCATCCCTTCATCATATCAACCCTTATTTTTGTACATATATAAGTTTTTCTTTCTTTAAAATTTTGGGAGGCACTTCCTTCTAAAAGACCAAAATACACCGCAAATCTAGTGTGTGGCACTGATCTACATACCAGCCTGATCATATTTGATCACATTCTGGTTTTTTGCTGTTGTTGTTGTTTTGTTTTGTTTGTTTTTGTTTTTATCTTTATCTTTTTCTTTTTCTTTTTTCTCTCTTTCATTTTCTTTTCCCACTGCTTCAGGTCTTTTCTGATTTGTTTAGAGTATATTTTCTGGGGACGTTGTTACTCTGCTAGCATTTTGTTCTCTCATTAATCTATTCTCCTCTGCACAAAATGATAAGACGGAAAAAATCACATCAACAAAAAGAACGAAAGGTAGTACCGACTGCCAGGGACCTACTCAATATGAACATTAGTACGATGTCAGATCTAAAGTTCAGAATCATCACTTTAAAGATACTAGCTGGCTTGAAAAAAATATGGAAGTTATTAGAGAAACCCTTTCTAGAGAAGTAAAAGAACTAAAATCCAACCAAGTAGAAATAAAAAAGGCTATTAATGAGGTGCAATAAAAAATGGGGGCGCTAACTGCTAGAATAAATGAGGCAGAAGAGAGAATCAGTGATATAGAAGACCAAATGATGGGAAATAAAGAAGCTGAGAAAAAGAGAGATAAACAACTACTGGATCACGAGGGCAGAATTCGAGAGATAAGCGATACCATAAGACGAAACAACATTAGAATAATTGGGATCCCAGAAGAAGAAGAAAGAGAGAGAGGGGCAGAAGGTATAATGGAACAAATTATAGCAGAGAACTTCCCTAATTAGGGGAAGGAAACAGGCATGAAAATCCAGGAAGCACAGAGAACCCCTCTCAAAATCAATAAAAATAGGTCAACAACCCGACATCTAATAGTAAAACTTATGAGTCTCATAGACAAAGAGAAAATCCTGAAAGCAGCTCGGGAGAAGAGATCTGTAACCTACAAGGGTAGAAACATTAGATTGGCAACAGACCTATCCACAGAGACCTGGCAGGCCAGAAAGGACTGGCAGGATATATTCAGAGCACTAAATGAGAAAAATATGCAGCCAAGAATACTATATCCAGCTAGGCTGTCATTGAAAATTGAAGGAGAGATAAAAAGCTTCCAGGACAAACAAAAACTAAAGGAATTTGCAAACACAAAACCAGCCCTACAAGAAATCTTGAAAGGGGTCCTCTAAGCAAAGAGCGACCCTAAAAGCAACATAGACCAGAAAGGAACACAGACAATATACGGTAACAGTCACCTTACAGGCAATACAATGGCACTAAATTCCTATCTTTCAATAGTTACCCTGAATGTAAATGGGCTCAATGCCCCAATCAAAAGACACAGGCTATCAGACTGGATTAAAAAACAAGACCCATCGATATGCTGTCTGCAAGAGACTCATTTTAGACCCAAAGACACCCCCAGATTGAACGTGAGGGGGTGGAAAATCATTTACCATGCTAATGGACACCAAAAGAAAGCTGGGGTGGCAATCCTTATATCAGACAAATTAGATTTTAAACCAAAGACTGTAATAAGAGATGAGGAAGGACATTATATCCTACTTAAAGGATCTATCCAACAAGAAGATCTAACAATTGTAAATATCTATGCCCCTAACATGGGAGCAGCCACTTATATAAGGCAATTAATAACAAAAGCAAAGAAACACATCGACAACAATACAATAATAGTGGGGGACTTTAACACCCCCCTCACTGAAATGGACAGATCGTCTAAGCAAAAGATCAACAAGGAAATAAAGACTTTAAATGACACACGGGACCAAATGGACTTCACAGACCTTTTCGGAACATTCCACCCCAAAGCAACGGAATACACATTCTTCTCTAGTGCCCATGGAACATTCTCCAGAATAGATCACATCCTAATTCATAAATCAGGTCTCAACTGGTACCAAAAGATTGGGATCATTCCCTGCCTATTTTCAGACCACAATGTTTTGAAACTAGAACTCAATCACAAGAGGAAAGTTGGAAAGAACTCAAATACATGGAGGCTAAAGAGCATCCTACTGAAGAATGAATGGGTCAACCAGGAAATTAAAGAAGAATTAAAACACATGGAAACCAATGAAAATGAAAACACAACTATTCAAAATCTTTGGGATGCAGCAAAGGCAGTCTTAAGAGGAAAGTATATAGCAATACAAGCCTTTCTCAAGAAACCAGAAAGGTCTCAAGGACACAACCTAACCCTCCACCTAAAGGAGCTGGAGAAAGAACAGCAAATAAAGCCTAAACCCAGCAGGAGAAGAGAAATCACAAAGATCAGAGCAGAAATCAATGAAATAGAAACGAAAAGAACAGTAGAACAGATCAACGAAACTAGGAGCTGGTTCTTTGAAAGAATTAACAAGATTGATAAACCCCTGGCCAAACTTATCAAAAAGAGAAAAGAAATGACCCAAATCAACAAAATCATGAATGAAAGAGGAGAGAGCACAACCAACACCAAAGAAATACAAACAATTCTAAGAACATATTATAAGCAACTCTATGCCAGCAAATTAAATAACCTGGAAGAAATGGAGGCATTCCTAGTGATGTATCAACTACCAAACCTGAACCAGGAAGAAATAGAAAACCTGAACAGACCTATAACCAGTAAGGAAACTGAAGCAGTCATCAAAAATCTCCAGATGGCTTCCCAGGGGAGTTTTACCAAACATTTCAAGAAAAATTATTACCTATTCTTCTGAAACTGTTCCAAAAATAGAAAAGGAAGGAAAACTTCCAAACTCATTTTATGAGACCAGCATTACCTTGATCCCAAAACCAGACAAAGACCCCATCAAAAAGGAGAATTACAGACCAATATCCCTGATGAACATGGATGCAAAAATTCTCACCAAAATACTAGCCAATAGGATCCAACAGTACATTAAAGGATTCTTCACCACGACCAAGTGGGATTTATCCCTGGGCTGCAAGGTTGGTTCAACATCCGCAAATCAATCAATGTGATACAATACATTAACAAAAGAAAGAACAAGAATCATATGATCCTCTCAATAGATGCAGAAAAAGCTTTTGACAAAGTACAACATCCTTTCTTGATCAAAAGCGAAATAAGTCAATCAGAGAAAGACATGTATCATATGATCTCACTGATATGAGGAATTCTTAATTGCAGGAAACAAACTGAGGGTTGCTGGAGTGGGGGGTGGGGTGGGAGGGATGGGGTGACTGGGTGATAGACACTGGGGAGGGTATGTGCTCTGGTAAGCGCTGTGAATTCTGCAAGACTGTTGAATCTCAGATCTGTACCTCTGAAACAAATAATGCAATATATGTTAAGAAAAAAAGAAGAAGAAGAAGAAGAAGGTAGCGGGAGGGGAAGAATGATGCAGGGGAAATCGGAGCGGTAGACGAACCATGAGAGACGATGGACTCTGAAAAACAAACAGGGTTTTATAGGGGAGGGGGGTGGGAGGATGGGTTAGCCTGGTGATGGGTATTGAGGAGGGCACATTCTGCATGGAGCACTGGGTGTTATGCACAAACAATGAATCATGGAACACTTCATCTAAAACTAATGATGTAATGTGTGGGGATTAACATAAGAATTAAAAAAAAAAAAGATGGAAGGAGATACAGCATATCCGTGAAACCAAAAATCTCACTGTAGTACTTTTTTGTGACACCTAGTAGCTTTAGAAACAGTCAGGCTAAAAATAAATTTCAGTCATTTGAGTAAAATGTGGTTAAATATGTTCCAAACACTGATCTGAGTATGGGAACAATTTTTCTCGTTCCAGACAGATTGTCTGTCAGATGAATGACTTATAATATAGGCCTCTTAATTTTTCAGTTTATGCTTGGTGTTAGTTATTTCTACTTAACCTTTATAGTGAAAAGTTGCTTAGTTTAATTTTATCCTATTATACTACATGACTTTGGAAGCACTAAACAACAGTTCTCTAACTTACTTTATTTTTTTTCTAATAAACTTTGCAAAAGTCTCTGACATTTTAGGCCTTCTGACAGGTCTAAACTCATGGTGGAAATATTATAAATGATGGCCAGTTTAAAATTGAAGAAATGTCAAGTGTTCTTTATATTAGAAATTGTTCAATGAGATTTTCTAACCTGTTCAGAATTGAAAGTAAAGAAAATAAGATTTGTACATTCTGCCCTTTTTAGCACAGAAATAGGTGTTCCTGTAAAAAGATAACAGCAGGGAATCTTTCCTGTTGAGTATTATCAGTCAGAAAGTGAGATGATGGGTAGTACTATGTGGTGTACAGGATGATGAAATGCATCAGGGTTTAAGGGCAGTGTTAGGAAAAATATGAAATGGGAGTTGATCAATCATATGAAAGTCGAAATGCTTCAGGCTGATTTCCAGTAGTCTTCTTGTCTAAGTATAGACCAAATAAAGAAATTGTGTTATTTCACTGAGAAGAAAAACATACTTTTGGGTTTTATTGGCCTTGTTTTTCAAAAGATAGAGCAATTGATACTTATAAGAGTAAGCTATCGGCTTAAAAATGAAATTATCACTGATGATACACATTTTTTCCCATGATTGAATAACTAAATCTCACAGTTCAAAATATCCTGAATAATTTAAGAAATACTTGACAATCAGAAGAAAACTGATTGGTGGCATTGGTGGTTTATATGATATGGCAGAGAATGCTTTCTTCTACAGTATTCAGTGTTTCACTTTTTTTTTCCCCACAATGATAAGAGCATTTAACCTGAATGTACTCTGTGAGAGCAAAGTCTATATTTACGAACTTGCATTGCATTTATTTGGGATTACATGACTATGTTTCTGGCCAATGGAACATTCTCAGAAACATGAAATATAAGTTCATTGGAAACTCACTTTTGTAAGTAGGTTTTGTAAGTAACTTACTTTTGTAAGTAAGTTCCATGAACTTAATAAGTTCATTGGACACATTTGCAACATGCTTTTTGCTCACTTTTTAACCCTGTTTCTTACATCTTACTGCTTGAATCATGAGTGTATAATACAAGGTAATCTTAATGGATGGTGAGAACCAGGATTAACTTATTCCTAAAAAGCTGAATGAAGTTTGGATTTTTGAGGACTCCATGGAGTCCAGTCTGATCACTTAACTATATAATGTGTTTATGAAAGAGAGAAAAAGTATTTATATCTTGTTTCAAACACCTTTCTTTTCATCATTTGAATTAAATATTATTCCAACTGAATCAGAATTGAGTACCTGGATATGGTGGTGTGTTTTTTTTGTTGTTGTTTTTTGTGGGTTTTTTTTTTGGCTTATAACTAAGTCCCACAAATAAAGGAAAACTCAGGCTAGAACCAATTCACCTGAAAACAGAAGTGAAAGGGAGTATAATTCTGCCAAGGAAGAATCTGTCTGTCTACTGCCTGAAATCTAAGCTGCTGGAGGGTACAGGTACTTTGGAATCTTAGAGAACTTAAAAGATTCATTGTACCTTGGTAGCAAATTGAAGCACACACAAAAACAATGACAAAGAGGAATCCTTAGCCAGGCATGACTATTGCCCCGATTTTTTTTCAAGAAGTTTTCACTAATATCTGTCTCAAACAGAGAAACATGAGTGCAGTAGCAAAGATATGTTTAAAGCCGCTACCTTATCGCCTGATGTCAAAAGGAAAACAATAAGAAATGTAAAGCTTAGAACTGGGTCTAAGCAAGATCTTTGACTGTGGTTACCTGCAAATATCTACTAAGGTATGGGGAGGGGGTGGGATAATGTTGCCAAAGATACCATAGTCCTGATCAAAGTAAGTTTGGATTTAAACCTCTAATGCAACTCCTGCAGCCTCAATTTACACCAGCAGAAAGGAACCAGTTAAAGTTATTGTGACAGCAAAAGTTAATACTCACTTTTGCCTGTAGAGGTCAAAGATGTGGAGAGACTACCCAGAAATGAGAGCCCCAAATTATGGCAGAAAATGAGCAGAATTATTTTTCCCCACAGAATAGGACCAGAGCTTCTGGATGGGCTCAACAGAATAAAATGTATTACTACAAAATAGATATTTCTATTTGTGCCCAGAAAGATGTAATCATTTTTGCAGATAATGAATGCCAGTTACTTATCCTCTTTCCAGGTGGAGGTTTTGATTGCAGTTATCCTATTCTCATGCTACCATCACCCATCACATACTGGGTGGGATCAGTGTAATATAAAGCAAATTTCTTGCCCTTTAGAGGTCTCTGGACCATGAGAAACTACATTCACATTAATAGAAAGATATCTCTGGTACCCCAAGACTCTAAGCATTTAGCTAAAGGCAGAAACTGGGAGAGATTTTATTGGTATTTCTTTCCTCTTAAAGTACTGAGTATATTCTATGGTGTGCAAACATGCTGCACACAAATATTGGCATAGCCTAAAATGAGGATTCTGTAAAAAAAAAAAAATTGTACTGTTATACCTGTTTCTTATGTCTTCCATATTAAAGAAAATTAATCTGTTTACAGAACAGAAGTTTATCCATTTACCTGTGACTATGGCCATGTGACTATCTTCAATAAGTGCCAGGTTTTATATTAAGCAAAGATATCTATGTGACAGTAATGTAGTTTTTTGGTTTGATTTTTTCCCTTTTTTTAGGCTTAAAGATCAACTGATGCTTGGCTTTTAAAATTCCTCTTATTTTTTCTCCTTGATTCTTATAATATAATCATAATGGTAGGGGCTTTATTTTGGACCATTAGGATTAAGGGATAGTCTACAGATAGTGGAAAGCCATCCACCAAGAATGTCCACGTCATTGCAAATGGCAAGATTTCATTCCTTTTGATGGCTGCATAATATTCCATTGTATATATATACCATATCTTCTTTATCCATTCATCTGTCAATGGGCATCTTGGCTCTTTCCATAGTTTGGCTATTGTGGACATTGCTGCTATAAACATCGGGGTGCACATACCCCTTCGGATTACTACATTTGTATCTTTGGGGTAAATACCCAGTAGTGCAATTGCTGGGTCGTAGGGCAGCTCTATTTTCAACTTTTTGAGGAACCTCCATACTGTTTTCCAGAGTGGCTGCACCAGCTTGCATTCCCACCAACAGTGTAAGAGGGTTCCCCTTCCTCTGCATCCCCGCCAAAATCTGTGGTTTGCTGACTTGTTAATTTTAGCCATTCTGACTGGTGTGAGGTGATACCTCATTGAGGTTTTGATTTGGATTTCCCTGATGATGAGTGATGTTGAGAACTTTTTCATGTGTCTAAGGGGAGGAACACAGCAGGGAAGTCCACTATCACCACTGCTATTAAACATAGTATTAGAAGTCTTAGCCACAGCAATCAGACAACAAAAAGAAATCAAGGCATCCGAATTGGCAAAGAAGAAGTCAAACTCTCACTTTTTGCAGGTGATATGAAACTTTATGTGGAAAACCTGAAAGACCCCACCCCAAAACTGCTAGAACTCACACAGGAACTCAGTAAAGTGGCAGGATATAAAATCAATGCAAAGAAGTCAGTGGCATTCCTATACACCACCACCAAGACAGAAGAAAGAGAAATTAAGGAGTTGATACCATTTACAATTGCACCAAAACCATAAGATACCTAGGAATAAATCTAACCAAAGAGACAAAGGATCTGTACTCAGAAAACTATAAAATACTCATGAAAGAAATTGAGGAAGACACAAAGAAATGGAAAAATGTTCCATGCTCATGGACTGGAAGAACAAATATTGTGAAGATGTCAATGCTACCTAGAGCAATCTACATATTCAATGCAATCCCCATCAAAATACCATCCACTTTTTTCAAGGAAATGGAAAATAATCCTAAAATTTGTGTGGAACCAGAAAAGACCCCACATAGCCAGAGGCATGTTGAAAAAGAAAAGCAAAGCTGGCGGCATCACAATTCCGGACTTCCAGCTCTATTACAAAGCTGTCATCATCAAGACAGTATGGTACTGGCACAAAAACAGACACATAGATCAATGGAACAGAATAGAGAGCCCAGAAATGGACCCTCAACTCTATGGTCAGCTCATCTTTGACAAAGCAGGAAAGAAGGTCCAATGGAACAAAGACAGTCTCTTCAACAAATGGTGTTGGGAAAATTGGACAGCCACATGCAGAAGAATGAAACTGGACCATTTCCTTACACCACACACAAAAATAGACTCCAAATGGTTGAAAGACCTCAATGTGAGATAGGAGTCCATCCAAATCCTAAAGGAGAACACAGGCAGCAACCTCTTCGACCTCATTCACAGCAACTTCTTCCTAGAAACATTGCCAAAGGCAAGGGAAGCAAGGGCAAAAATGAACTATTGGGACTTCATCAAGATAAAAAGCTTTTGCACAGCAAAAGAAACAATCAACAAAACCAAAAGACAACCGACAAAATGGGAGAAGATATTTGCAAATGACATATCAGATAAAGGGCTAGTATCCAAAATCTATAAAGAACTTTTCAAACTCGGGCGCCTGGGTGGCTCAGTTGGTTAAGCGACTGCCTTCGGCTCAGATCATGATCCTGGAGTCCTGGGATGGAGTCCCGCATCAGGCTACCTGCTCAGCAGGGAGTCTACTTCTCCTTCTGACCCTCCCCGCTCTCTTGTACTCTCTCTCATTCTCTCTCTTTCAAATAATTAAATAAAATCTTAAAAAAAAAAAAAAGACGATTAACCAAAAGAACCATCCAGGCACTGCAGTATTTATATAATTCTAAAGTAATATAAATATATTATCAGCACCATAGTTCTTGAATCTCTAATTTAATCCAATTAATTTTAATTCTTTCAAAACATAACGCACTAGATGTCAAAAATACAAATATAGTTAAATGTGGATTATTTATTAAAAGACATATAATGTAGTAAGAGATATTAATATGAGTAAAAAAATTCAACCTAATAAGTGCAGAGATAGAGGGACACTCATTCTGGAATAGAGATAGAAGGTCCATCTCTTGCCCTCCACATTAAACTGATGACCAAGTCCAGGTAACTCTGCCACCTTAAATTTTCAATTATCTGTCCCTTCCTCACCTTGCTCACCAGTAATGCCTTAGATTCAGCCTTCATCACCAGGAACTCACATGTTTCTGAGCAGCTGTCTCCTAGCTTCTCATTCTCCACAATGTTTCCTTTAATCTGTTATAAACTTGACAAATAATTCATTATTTTAAAGATATAGTCGATGTTTTATGAATCAGCAAGCTTATTCCCTCTACCTATGGAGCACAAATAGTTGACTATTTAAAGGGAAAAGTCTGGACAATATCATTTACTTTTAATAATCCCTTGATTTAAAATGGTGTACTCCTAATTCTATGAAAATATAAAATATAAAAACTTCTAGAAAATTACTACCATTTTAATTCATCTATGCAATATTAACTACTTATAAGAATTTTACATAGCTGTAGTTTCAGAGTCAGAAATGTAGGGCATATTTTGTTCAAAATATAGTTAATATTTCTTAGCATTACAGTTGCAATTACAAAAAGGTAAAAACTAACTTTGGAATTTATATCAAGATTAACTCTTTATTAAATGGAAATTTATGTAACTATTTTGATGGGTAATTTGAAAATGTGTACAAAACTTTTAACTTTTGAATAGAAACTTTTATCTCAACATTATTCTTTAATCATTGTATACTTAGAAAATAAAGGAAAAACTGCAAAGATTTAGGTTAAAGTTCATTCACTGAAACATTTTTATTATAGTAAGAAATGGAAATATCAAAGGCAGTTGATTGTTAAATAATTTAGGGTGCATTTGTACATTGAAATACTAGACAGACACTAAAAGTTATGGTGAATAATAAAATTTATTATGCTGTGCACTGTATGTTAACATTATTCAAAATATCTATAGTATATTAAGTAAAAACAGCAGATTATAAAACAGTATACATAGTATGACTCCAGGTTTATAAAATATGTAGGTATATATATATGTAGAGGTTAAACAAGAATAATATACACTTAGGAGTAACTCTGCAACTGATATTGAATTAAGGGCTTTATAAACATCATCTTATTAACTTATGATATCAATGTTATTACAATTTGCAGATAGACATGATGACTCTCAAAGACTAAGTTTCATGCATAAAATCACAAGATTGCCCAGTTAGCAGTAGAGTTGGTACTGAAATTAAAATTGACTTAATGAGAAAGTCCATGCTTTTCACAACCTGATAACAGGTATGTACATTGAGTATAGAATGTAAAAAGTAAACCTCAGAGAATACACAAAAATATCTTTATTGGTGGAATAATTTACCTGCTAAAATGATCTCTACACACTAGTGCAAAATCTGGAATTACAGTCTTAAATACAATTTACCATATCTCACACCCATTTCAACCTCATTTCCCAAGAAAGTTAATAGTGTCAAGAAGTATTAGACACAGCAGTAGAAAAGTCAGGGTTGGGCAAGGGGAGGATGGGGGGTTATATAGGTGAACTTAGATTATGTCTGACAAATAGTTTATTTATTCACTCTATTACATATGAATGTATCTATAAGTTTGCTTTGAAATCAGTAAAATCAAAAATTGCTTAAAAGAAAGTGACCATAGACAATATAACAAATATTTAATTTGGTTTGAAACAGTGACTCTGCTTAATTAGTTTCTCCTGTCTTAATTTTTCTGATGGTAAGATTTTGTCCACTCCCACCTTTAGTTTAAAAAAAAAAGAAAGAAAGAAAAGAATCTGTGTAAGGGCACCAGGTGTTCATCAGGACTTCAGTATGTTCCTGGCTCATTTCATTTACTATTCCACAGCAAATGAAAGCTCAGGCAGTCCAGCCCCATTTTGCAGAAATTAAACAGGAAGGGCTGACTTTAATTGCTTTGCAAGTCTGCTGTTATTGAATGACTTGCATAGATGGGTTTGAAATTTATTGGCAAGCAGCTTGATTGTCAGAGCTTAATCTCCAGTTAACAGTTCTCTCTGACTCTGTTCTGCATTCAGCACGGCTCCCTCAGCTCAGATGAAAATGCACAGAAATCCTCATTCTTTCAGGCTTTTCTAAACAAAGAATGTTCCTGGTGCCAAGCCTATTTCGATATAATAGAAATGGCATTAAAAATCACTAAACTCATTTAACCCAGCACATTGTGTGCTTGTCTGTTCAGAATGATTTTTCAGTCACTTTTTACTCTATTTGGTATAAGAAAAGAGCATTGAAGCCCATATGTTCCCTCAGTTGCATAGCTGAGATGAGGTTGCTGAAAAAAGGTAACAAGCAGGGAAATGTTTTGTAAAGAACCATAATGCACCTCTGGGAATATTCCATAGAAATAACACACCCAAGGATGAAAATTAGTACCCAGAACACTCCACTCCAACTAACTGTTCAACCTATATATTGCTAAATTGCTCAGATATGAAATTTTAAAAATAAAAGAAGAAAGAAATTCTACAAAAGAAGTGAATACAAAGTATAGCTAGGAAATTGTAAGGACACAGAAAAGTATATAAATGCAATCAGAAAAAAAAAATCTCCAGGATACCCTTCCACATATTAAGTGCTATTAAGTTGTAAGTAAAATGAATAGACTGTGAAGGAAAATACAAGTAGTCCTTAATGGTCTCTTGGATAAAACCTCTCCTTCAAATGGTTACAGGTGACCAATCATCTCAATTTAATATCTTTTCCAAGTTTCAAAGTAAAAAAAAAATTATATATCTAAAATATTAAATATATATAAATATATAATTTTCATATTCTACTTATCTAATATCATGAACATTACAAAAAAATCCCTGAAATCTGCCATGGAAAATTTGGGTGGCTCCACGGTGTAAGGTATCTGACCCAGCATAAATTCAGTCAAGAAAGCAGAAACACAAAAATATTTTTTAAACATCACAATATGAAAAAGAGACTGAGATGAGGTAGCCAGATCTTTGATTATTCAGCCCACTGCTCAAAATATTTTGCATACCACTGGTTCCATAATTTGGGCTTTTATCCACATGGTTCTCTTCTTTCCAAATTTTTGTTGTTGTTGTTATCTGGTTCCTTCTTTCTTGCTCACAGCATTCTTAATCCTGATTTTTTTTTAATTTAATATTTTAGCAATTCCTTTTTTCTCCTGTCACCTGGTAATTACCACTTATGCGGTCTGCCCTTTGCTAGTATAGGCAATACAGCCTTTAAGTTCAAATATTTACTTATTTATTTATTTAAGCATAGTTGATGCACAATGTTACATTAGTTTCAGGTGTACAACATAGTGATTCCACAGGTTCATACATTATACTATTTGTCATAAGTGGAACTGTGTCTATCACCACACAGCACATCACACTATCATTGACTAATTTCTTTATGCTGTGCCTTTTATTGCCATAACTTATTCATTCCCTAACTAGAAGCCTGTATCTCCTACTCTCCTTCACTCATTTTACCCATTCCCCCCAACTCCCTCCCCTCTGGCAACCATCCGTTTGTTCTTTGTACTTATAGGCCTGATTCTGTTTTTTTGTTTATTTATTCACTTGTTTGTTTGTTTTTTTTTTTAGATTTCACATCTGAATGAAATCATATGGTATTTGTCTTTCTTGTTCTGACATTTCATTTAGCCTAATATCCTCTAGTGGTATATCAAAATAATCACTTACCTTGAACAATCTGTCAAAACTCAAGACCAGAGATAAGTACTTCAAAGTAAGCACTTTGGGAGAGCTAACATTGTTTTAGATTATATTTTAAGTAACTAGGAATGACATCTGACTTTTGATATTACAAAAAACGGGCGGAAGGGAAGAGAGAAATGGGGAAGAAGGGTAGGAGGAATGAAGATAAAGAGAGAAAAAAAGGCACAAAGGAAGAAAAGGAAAGAGAAAGAAGGAAGGAAGAGAAAGAAAAAGAAAGAAAGAAAGAAAGAAAGAAAGAAAGAAAGAAAGAAAGAAAGAAAGAAAGAAAGAAAGAAA